>NC_061119.1:127577294-127635150 GCF_002878395.1 Capsicum annuum | reverse complement strand
TTGAAGATCCGATTTCGAGGAAATTCCTCCGTCAATCATCAAGAATCTTCCTTCTAAGGTATGCGTGAGTTGATTTATCGATCCCTTTCATCCATAAAGCTCAAAAACCCTCTTTTCCATTATAAAGTATGATTTCTATATTGTTGGGTGTTTATGATCATGTTGTTGATATTGGGTGATTCCCAAGATGGAATCTTTATATGTTTTTTTTTTGAATTTCATGATATCATATGAGTTGGAAACATGTAAATTTGATTGTTCATGATTTATAATTTGATGTTTTCACCTATGCTTAAGATGTGCATGTAAGGTGTTTGATAAAATGCCTAATAAACTAGAAATCGTGCAATATAGCCAAATTGTAACTAAGTGAAGGATTCATGATATGCCCTTATGTTCTAATGACTTCTATGTTGATAATGTGCCTTGTAAATGTTGTTTGAATACTCATGAACTATTCTTATGAGATTATGCTATGTTTACTTGCAAATCCTACGTATGAACAAGATGTATGATAACCATGCAATCCACACGAACTTCCATGCTATTGGTATGTGCTTCCAATATGATTATACAATGAACATGATATTAAGATTGTGCAAGTACTTCTATGTGATATGAAATCCTTTCCATGCAATACATTGTTGATAACCATGCTTAGTATGAGATCCCTACTTATGATATTATAAATTATGGACTCTACTCTTATGATCAAGTCTGTCATGTGTGTCAATTTCCTTCCATCAAGTCCTGGGGGTACTTGTACCCAAAAACTATAGTTGTGTGCCTAGATCCATGTCATGTTTCACGATATCAAAACTCAAGCTATGATTCCATAGACTTCAGTCAGTCATGTGACTCAAGAAAATCTCATGATCTTAGTCAGTTATTAGATATCAGTAACATTCCATCAGTCATTGGAATCCAGTAAACTTAGTTTAGCTCTACTAAACAATACCACTTGAATCAGTCCAGTTAATCAGTATCAGTTCAGCTAATCAGTTCAGTTCAGTTATTCAGTTTAGCCTAATTATTCAGTTCAGTGTCCTTCAGATGGGAGTAGAGGTTAGCATAGAGTAAACCCAAGAATGGGAACTCACCCACCAGTTCAGAGTGTGATTCTTAGTAGAAATCCTTGTGTTCCAAAACTACGTAGCCAGTGTAGGTTGAGACATCTTAACTCGTCCGATTAGGGTTGATGAGGTGGCTTAACCCATCAATTTAGGGTTCCCACTGTTCTCCTTGAGTACCCGCCAGATAAGGGTTACTCATAGCTGTCCTTACCAGTGGCGCGGTATTGACTCCCCTCTAGTCGGGGCAGAGATTGGACCCCAACTTAGCCATAACGGCATACACGGGGTATGTCGGTTAAACACTACCTCCCACAATTTCAGTAACAGTCTCAGTAAAAGAACTCAGGGCGTTCTTCAGATTTTAGTATATACAGGACAGTCAGATACATTCGTGCATGTTATCAATTTCAGTATCAGTCATGTCATTTATCAGTAAACCATGTATTAGCTTACAGGTCATGCTATCACGTAGTCATGGTCCCAGTTTCTATATATGTGTGTTTGCACTCCCACGTTCATATTAGTCAGTCAGTGTTGTTCATGCATGAAACCCTTTATGTTCTGCCGACCTTCCTCGTATACTCAGTACTCTAGTTGTAATGATGCATTTGTGCTATGGTGCTTTCTTTTCATGTTACACATAGGTTCCGAGACATGAGCTCCAGCCCAGCAGTAGCGGTAGCATTCCAGTCGCAGAGACACAGTAAGTCCTCATTGATTCAAGGACAATATGATTTGATTTATTTATTTATTCTTTAGTTCAGTTTTACAGAGTTAGTTGGAGACATGTTCCTTCAACTCCTTATTCAGACAGTTTAGAAGCTTTCGGATTTACTTTCAAATTTACGTTCAGCTTTAGCTATTTTGGGTATTTTCGCCCACATGATTTTATTCAGTTGAACCTTATGGCCTTAAAATTCCATGTATTCCGCATTATTATATTATGATTTACAGTATACAGGTACAGATATCAGTCATGGGTTAGCTTGTGGTCCCTTGGGGTCATGAGCACCATGTAGCATTTCGGTTCAGCAAATCGGGGTGTTACACCATTCCACAACCTCACCCTCCTTTTCTTCTAATATTAAAGAAGAAACAAGAAGAAAGGAAGTATCAAAAGTTCTTATTGATGTTGAAAGAACTGTATGTTAACATTCCTCTTATTGAAGCATTAGATAAAATTCTTGGATATGCTAAGTTCATAAAGGATTTGGTCACTGAAAAGAGGACGGTGAGTTTTGAGTGCACTAATAATGTGAACCATTGTAGTGTTCTTGCTTCTATATCATTAGTAGAAAAAAAATAAGGACCTCGAAGCATTTACAATTCCATGTACTATTAGGTCCTTCAACTTTGCTCGGGCTTTATGTGACTTAGGAGCTTGCATGAATCTAATGATGTTGGTAGTGTATAAGTAGTTAGGGTCGGGGACACCCAAACCCACATCTATGAGGTTGTTGATGGCTGACCATATGAAGAAATCGGTTGGTATTTTGTTTGATATTTTATTGAAGGTTGCATACTTTATATTTCTATCTAACTTTGTGGTCCTTGACTATGAGGTGGACTTTAAAGTTCCTATTATCTTAGGTAGACCCTTCCTAGCTATGGTTAGGGCATTGTGATATTGAGTTAAAGCAGATGAACTTCAAACTAAATAATGAGCAGGTGATCTTTAATGTATGTCATTCGATGCGGTAGATAAAGGATATGAGAGTGGTGCCTAAGATAGACATTATTGATGATGATGATGCATTAACAGTACCCACTGAGTAGAGACTTGGGGTTGAGGCACTGGAAGCAGTCATCATAAACTTTGACAATGATGGCATTGATGAATATGATGAGATGGTGAGTGTATTTCATAGAAAATGGTCTTATAATTATGCTCCAAAGAAGCTTGATCTTAATCTAAAGAATAGGACTAGTCCTCCATCTTGAAAATCTATTCAAAAGCCACCAGTCTTGGAATTGAAAGCCTTCCCCTCTCACTTGTAATATGCATTTTTGGGGTGTTAACAATACCTTACCAGTCATAATTGTAGCTAACTTATTAGAGACACAGGTTGAGGCATTGATTTCAGTTTTGCAGAGATTCAAAAGGTTCATCGACTGGACCATTGCAAACATTATGGGGATCTCACTCGGTATTTGTACCCATAAAATACAACTTGAACTGAATTGTATTACCAACATTGATCACTAGCATCGGTTGAATCCTTCTATAAAGGAGGTTTTAAAGAAAGAAATCATCAAGTCGTTAGATTCTATAAAAGGTTATCTCATTGCAGACAGCAAGTGGGTAACCCAGTTTAATATGTACCAAAGAAGGGTGGGATAAGTCCCTAATGAGAAGAATGAATTGGTACACATGAGACTGGTTATTTGATAGAGAGTATTCATGGATTATAAAAAGTTGAATACTTGGAATCAAAAGGTCCATTTCCCTATGTCTTTCATGGATCAGATGCTTAACCGACTAGTAGACAAGGGTTGGTATTTTTTTCTTATTTGGTACTCAGGATACAATTATATTTCAATTGCTCTCGAGTATTAGGAAAAGACTACCTTTACTTGCCCTTATGGGACTTTTGCATTCAAGAGGATGTCATTCGAATTATGCAATGCTCCCACCACCTTTCAAAGAAGTATGATGTCTATATTTTTGACATGGTGGAGGACACTATAGAGGTATTCATGTCTGACTTTTTGGTCTTTGGGGACTCCTTTGATGATTGATTGGCCTATTTGGCCAACGCATTCCAAAAAATGTGAGGAGCACAATCTAGTGCTAAATTAGGAGAAGTGCCATTTTATGGTGAAGAAAGGTACTGTCTTTGGTCACAAAATCTTAATGGGGTAGTTAGGTGGCCATGGTAGCCATTATTGATTCTTCACAAGACCACCAGATGAGCATCCACGAAATAGAGAGCTGATAGCTCCCAAGTAGTTAATGTGAAAGTTGCAACTACAGTAGGTTTGAGTGGGAGTACCACTCCCCCTCTAGAGGTACCATTAAGAGTACCAACCACCGTCTATGCCACTACTGATGTGAGCAGATTGATCACCACAGGGACTACTTTTGATGAGAGTGGACGCATTCTAAGGCAGCCCATGCTGAGATATCATGAGTTAGCAACTAATGCACCCAGGTATGTCCTCATTCCCTATTTTTACCCTATAGATACATTGGGGATAGTTCATATGCTTTATTTGGGGGTGGGTTATACCACAACCACTATGGATTTTTGTTGTCATACTTCTTTTCCCATCAATCGCGATATGATTATAGAACTAGCATGTCTAGAAAATTTATTTTGTATTTTGTTTTATTTTTTGTGGTTTTTTGTTTATCTTAGAGAAAAATAAGTACCTAAGGTATTTGATGTGTTAGTACTTAAATAAATATGTTAGAAAAATGACACTCTCCAAAAAATTATTTTTAAACTATGTGATGTGTATAGATATATGACCATTGTGAATCTTGTTATCACATTAGTATTAGGGACATAATAATCATAGCTAACATTTGCATGGACCAAATAGGTAGTATCTTGTGATGCAATCATGTGCCATGTGTGAGTGAGATACTACTTAGTTCCCTTTGTGTATGGAATCCAAAACTTTCTCGGTTAGTCTTTCCTAGGTTGTAGGATAGTCGGTTTGTAAAGGATCATAGGTCATTCTTGAAATTAGTCCATTTTTAGCCAAATGACCTCCCAAATATGAATAAGTATCCCTTGATCCCCATTTGAGCCTTATAGACCTATTTTCTTGTTTTACCTTTCACATTCCCATTTGTATTACAATGAACCTATTTTGGCCCTGGTTCTCTTTAGATATTGTGCACCTCAACTCAAGTAAATCACCTAAGTTAAAGGTGGCAATCATAGGGGTGCATGATTAGAACTAGGTATGAAGAAGGATGTAAATAGGAGGTAAGAAAGTAGGATTAGGTATGATAAGACAAAATAGACAAAAATGAAAAAAAATAATAAAAGAGACCACACCAGCTTGAATAAGCAATAAAAGAATAAAAAGGGAGAAATAAGGACAGACTAAAGAATTTTTGAGTTGGTTGATAATTGGAACACAAAATGTAATTGTAGTGCCAAGGAGTTTTAGTCACAAAAATTCCCAAATATACCATAACAGCCCCCAAACCTACAGTACGAGTTGAGTAAAGTCCTTTGGTGATCCTAACCCGACTGTATAAAATCTAAGGTAAGGAAAATAAGGGCAAGCCTATGGCATTCTGTGCACATTATTGAAACTTCTTTGTAAGCGTGAGTGTTTCATGATCATCCCCACATTAATATGCATGATTTATCTGAGTGAGTGGGACTTCTTTGTTTTGAGGGTACCTAGGTTGTGTTGCTAGCTACTTATTTTTTGGGTAGTGTAACTTGTACATGTGTATGATTTCTTGTTGTTAATTAATGCCATCATGATATTCCTTATGTCACATTGTTGTGTTGCATTGATTCACACAGTTGGTTTCAAAAGGTGTAAATATAAGGGGTGGTGTTTTTTAGATAAATTTGAAAATGACTGCCACAGGTATCTTACTTGGTTAAGTATCGTGGTGTTCTTTTGATTTATTTTTATTGCTTGGGGATATGAAAATATTGTAAGTTGAAGGTGTTGATGTGCCATGGTTTCATGGCACTTTCAATGCTTAAAACTATGAAAATATGCAAATACTTAGGCCATTTTGGTAGATATGATATGTGTTTTATATGTTTTGCGGGATAATTAGGTTGGAAGTGGCATGGGATAGAATTGGAAAAAGAAGCTCTCAGAATTAAAGTGTCTGACTGGACTACGGGTCATTAGGTGACTATATGACTCATAGCCCAAGTTGTGGTGAGAAAAGTGAAAGTTGCTTTAATCAAGTATGGAAGTAAAGGCCAACCACAACCTATTGCGTTTGACAATGAGTCATACTAATGAGCCATTCTGAGTGAATGAGAAAAATTACTGAAGAATTGAGGCAATGAAGTTGACAATGAGTCGCCATCAATCAAGACAACTCGTTGCTTAAGGCGTGACCACTGCCAACTTAATTTTCCTTTTTTTAATTTTGGTTAGGTTTTTTTAATTATTTTGAGAAACTATAAATACCCTTGAGATACTCTTGTATTATGTTATGCACTTCATACTCTTACAGATATATATTTTCAGGATTGACTTTTGATCTTAGAATCCTCTTGTTCTTGGTTTTTTGTTAGGTAATTGATTTGAGACTTTGGGTTTTCTTATTTCATTATTGTGGAATATATTCTATGCTTTATTTATTAAATTCAATGGATTGTTTTGCAACTATGAAAGACTAATTTCCTAAGCTAGAGTTGTGGGAACCCAAGCTGAATAATGAAATAGGGAAAGTGTGAGGTTCTCCTTGATCATTGTCCACACATGCATTATGATCTTTTTCATTTTAATTGCATTCTTAGTGGTGGCCAACTCTAAGAACCTGCTTGTCTTCGGGGTCGTCTTAATAAGAGAGATTGAGATTTGGAAAAGGGATTACATTAGTGATTCAAGGCTATCAACCCTAGTCTAATAACTTGAGGCTCATAAGGTGATAGTTAAACTAGGATCAAAGATAAGGGTTATGTAAAAACCCGAGACTACCCCATAGTCATCACCGGTGCTTACGACCTCAAAAGACCACAAGCTAACCCATGAATGATATTTCTTGTGAGCACTAAATAATAATACTGTAATTAATGCAGAAAATATGATAAAATGCCATAAGGTTCAAAACATCTGAAATACTGATAAAATATAACATCTGTGAAATTGAATATTGTCCAAAAATCTAGTCTAAAAAGCTTCCAGCTGAATCTTTCTAAAAAGTGGAGTTGATGGGAAAAACCCCAAACTAACTTCGACTACTGATCTACTGCTAATTGAAATACTAAAATAAAAGGCATGCCCTTGATACATAAGGACTCACTGCTAAATCTGCTACTGTTGGCTAAATTTGGCTAACCACGGTCAGGAACATGAGTGTCCAAACCTATGATATGAAATAATCATAGCGCAAAAATAGGTATGTGATCAGTACGTGGGAATGTACTAGTATGCTAAATGAGATAAGGTTGAATGCAAGGGTTCATATGTATGAACAAGAACTGACTAAATGATATAGAGTAACTGAATATAAGAGTACGTGGATAACTATTACAACTGAAATCACTGGGTATGCAATACTGTGCATATATATATACTGTAATCTAAGCTTGTCTAGCGCTAAGTAATGAGTTCTAATAATCTATAATTACTGATACTGATTGACTGTATCTGACAGTCCTGATTCTGTAGAACTGAACTGAGTTCTAAACTAAAGACTGAAACCAAAACTGTGGGAGGTAATCATCTAACCGACATGCCCCAAATAAGATAAGGTAACTGAGTTGGGGTCCAATCTATAACCCTAATTTAAAGGGTGTCAGTACGGTGCCATGGGTAAAGATAATTATTGTGGAGTCAGTCCTAACTAGCAGGTGACCCCTGAGATTAGTCCTAAACTAGCAGGTGATCCCTGAGTATGTCAGTCCTATCGAATGGGTGACTTCTCATAACTTACGCTGGCTACGTAGTTCAAGAACTTAGGGATTGCTTTTAGGGACCCATACCTAACTAAAGGGTGTGCCTCCATCCCTAGGCTCGCTCGATGCTGAATCCTACTCCCAACTGAAAGACACTAAACTGAGTATACTGGACTGGACTGGACTGATACTGAGATTACTTAGTTTTCCTAAAATCTATAACTGACTGAGTTCTGTAACGGACTGAGAGTACTACTGATCATGACATGACTGATACTATTATGTAACTGACACCGGCTCTAGATAAACAGCTAAATTGTTGGGTATTAAATACCCGCAAGACTTGATACATGAAAAGTAAAGCAAAGCATAATCTTGAAAAACATAACAATGTTCACTTGGTCATAATTCATTCAAAGAGACATTCCATCAAACACTTGTAATGCATTAACTTGTACATGAATGGGGAATACATGTTAGCATGCTATAATGGCATTATTTCATCCTCATAGACAATTTATCAAACACATAAGAATCATACTTGGTTCATTAAATCATAAACATTAGGGTTAACATGATTACAACAATCAACTTACAAATTGAAGGGTTTATCATGAATATCATGTAATTCAACACATACTAGAATCAATTCTTTGAACTTGTAATCTAAATCATGGATTAAAACTCAAACAACATTATGAACATGAATTCAATCTAATTCAAACATAGAACTCACAAAATCCAAACTTGTATTTTGAAAAAGGATTCTTGGGCTCCATGGAAGGTAAGGATCCATGGATGAACATCTAACATACCTTAATTTGAGAGTTTCTTGAAGTTGTTAGAGAAATTCTTGGGATTGACCTTGATTCTTGAGAGCTAGGGTTTGTTTTCTTGAGAGAGAATAATCTTTTGATTTTTGGGAAAAAGTAAATAAAGAAGGGCTTAAATGTTTTTGGGGATTAAATCCCATATCTGGACAAACTAAAATCATTGGGAAAGACTATTTTAACCCTGGACGCAACTTTAAGTTTTCATGCAATTTTTCTTATCTGGACCCCTGGCGCGATGCGCTACTATCACGCCAAGCCAATGGAAAATGACAACTGGGAAATTGCATGGTGGCACGATGTGGTGGAATCGCGTTGCCACCTTGGTTGTGACCTGGATGTTCACTACAAATTGGAGGGATCGTGTTGGAACACTAGAAAGGGACCATTGCCAATTTAAGCCTTGACGCGACGTGTCATGATCACAGAGTCACACTGGGAAGTGACAATTGGCAAAAAGGCTTGTGGCGCGATGTGTTGCTATCATGTTGTCTAACTAGAAAATGAAAAATACCATTTGTACTGTCTCTGCGATGCGCTAAAGTACCAGGTGGTACACTGTCTTACTAAAATGGCTCTAACTCTTCGCTCGAGTGTCGAATTTCGGTGAATTTGGTATTGATGGAAATCTTCTTCAATTTCCCACAAAATGAAAAGTCAAAATCTTAAAAATTCCATATGTATAAAAGTGTATTCATCTTTAAAAAAAAGTATTTGATATTTTTAGGATGAATTTGAGCTAGGTAAAAGTACGGGGTGTTACAATATCTCCCCCTTTGGAGCATTCGTCCTTGAATGAGACTGATTAAGATGAGGTCTATTGATTGACTGAGCTTATATGTTGTACATGCATAGTTGATGCAAGGAATACATGACTGAACTGATTAATAAATGTGTGACTGAATATGCAATGATAACTGATACTTAGATTATAGCTATAACTAAACTTGGAACTTAATAGATCTAAGGAAGACTGTTACCTTAAGCTGAGAACACTGATAATCCTAAGATTATTTACTGAACATGTATGAATAGGAACATGAGAACATGAATGAGTTTGAAACGTGATACAGGAACTGAATATCGTAAACTGAATCATTGAGTACATAGCTTACGGCTGAGATTAGAACTAGAGGGTCAACTATGAGGACCCATTACTCCAACTGGATTCGTTACATAAAGAGAAAATTGAAGGTTTAGATCATGGTAGCTCAGGGGTTATGGTGCATCTCCCCCTTGGGACACTATGTCCCTCAAAGAATGTTGACTTGACTAAGATATAAAAGAAAGGCAAGAGAGGATGTACGGGGCACCTACGAACTGAATCGTGACTGAATATTTGGGATCTTAAATTAGGGCATGATACATGAACTTAGCTGAACTCATAACTTGGCTAAAATTCTACAACATGAGGTGAGGCCTACGAAACCTCATCTTAAAATAGAGTGACTAAGCCTTATGCACTATAACTATGAATTTTCAAGCTTAGACATATTCCACAAATACTCTCTCACCAATACACTCTACCTCAGCACAACACAGCACTTTACTTGCAAATACTGAAATTATTCATATGGACGCTGAGCACGAATGCTTAAACATACTAACTTATCTAATTAACTGAATGGCTAATAGCAGAAAACTGTCATATGAGACTAAACTGTACTTAGTATAAATAACTGGTCTGAAGCTGTAGAGTATTATGAATATGAGGAAGGGATAACTGAGTAACATAAGATAACTGAGCATGAATTTGTGAGAATGGTATTATTTAAGAATGCAAGACCAAGCGTATAACATGATTCTAAAATAGTCTGTAAACTGAGGTACTGATCTGATTACTGGGCTAAGGCTGTTACTGAAACTGTAACTAAGATGATAACTGAGATGGTACTGGAACTGAATCATGAGTGTACTGAAACTCCTTATACTAGGAACTATAAGCATGCATGGTTTTCGATGATGTGCACGAATATAATCTACGATCATAGAGCTGACATGTAAGCCATGAGTACTGACATTACTGATATTACCAATAAAATCTAAAAGCCTAACTTAGTTACTTGTTCTACCATCTCCCTCTTAGATTAAAGCCATTATTCTTAATAAACTATAAATCAAGCTGAGACAACTTTACTCTAGAGTCTAAGATATCACAATGCTCATAAACACTAAACTAATTCTAAAGGACTACTCCTGATAATGTAAGGTCCACTGCTAGTACTTCCTTCTGATACGTGATTCTTAGCTTTCTATTGCCCTAACAATCATCATATAGCAACCTCAACACTGACTAACTTAGAATTCTCAACTTCTCTTTCTACTAGTTCAATCTAGAGATCCAAACTTAAATCAACTGAAATTGAGGTACTAACCATTCATTCAAGGACTGGTTTATCAAGAAACTAAAATGGAATAACTCTATTACTGAAATTAACTGAAGGGATTTTCTAAGATACTGTAACTGAGCAATTCTTGTATATTCGTCTGGCTGGAATAGATTTTTTCCACTAAGGTAAGAACTAAGAAAGGTTCTGTTAAGATTTCTAGTCTAACTTTAAAGTTGTCTGCTATGCAAGGAATTACACAAGAAAGAGAAGCTCCTGAATCTAATAGGGCATGAATATGTAAATAGAAGATTTATAACATACCAATGACCGCATTAGGATAACTTTCCTAATCTTGTCTAGACTGAAGTGCATAAAGTCTTTTTGGGCGTTGCCCACTGGCGGCACTAAAAGTGGCACCCTGATGATTCAAGCGATCGGACTGAGCTGAAGGACGATTGTACTGGCCCTTTGAACTTGAATGAGGATAATCTCTAATTCTATGGCCTAAGTTGCCACACCTAAAACATACGCCACTGCCATCCCTAGATACACCCTAATGATTTCTACCATATTTCTAGCAAAGTAGGTGGCTACGACCTCTTTTCATGCTACCCTGAGACTTGGAGCCTGACATGCTATCTCGACTGACATTTCTAAACTATGTCACTGAAACACTAGCTATAGAAGGATATGGGGTTGAGAATTTTTTATGAAACTGGAAGCGGTTACCACCCACAGACCTTGTCCTAAAACCACTTGTTCTGACTCTCTTATTCTGACTCTCTTATTCTCTTTATTATCCCTCCTATGCTTCTCTCTCTTACTCTACTGAGTATAAACCCCATGTCTAGATAGGACAGCATTCTCTAGGTTGTTTTAGAAAACTACTAAATTGGCTAAAGTAGTGAAAGTAGCTTTGAATTCTACATAAAAGACATGCTCGTCCAGGGGATTTACCTGAACAGGCTAAGGTGCTGACTGGTTTCCGATTTTCTTTTGTTAGCCTTTTTGGGAGGCATGTTTTGTAACCAGAAGGAAGGAAAAGGATTAGACTAAGAACTTAACTTGAACACATGCTCACTCGCATGACATGAATACTGAAAGAAGGGAAACTTTTCCTAAAACACCTTATAGCTCCTGTCCATAAGTGTGGCGTGCTACACACCCATACACAAGACTCTACTAGATGCGGATTTTAGACTTCCTAGGACACTGTTGAACCTAGGCTCTGATACCAAGTTTGTAAGGACCCGAGACTACCCTCTAATCATCAAATAGTACTTATGATCCCGAAGGACCACAAGCTAACCCATGAATGATATTTGATGTAAGCACTGAATAATAATACTGTGATTAATGCAAAAAAAGTGGGCTAAAATTCCATAAGACTCAAAATATCTAAAATACTAATAAAATATAACATTTGTAAAACTGAATACTGTCTGAAAAGCCTCTAGCTGAATTTGTCTAAAAAGTGGAGTTGATGGGACAAGCCCTCAATTAACTCTGATTACTGAGCTACTGCTAACTGAAATACTAAAATGAAAAATCATATCCTTAATAGATGAGGACTCATTGCTAAATCTGCTACTGCTGGCTGAATTTGGCTAAGCACGGTCAAGAACCTAAGCATCCAAACCTACGATATAAAACATCATATAAAAAGAAATGGGTATGCAATCAATACATGGGAATATACTGGTATACTAAATAAGGTAAGGCTGAATGCAAGGGTTCATATGTATGAAAAATAATAGACTAAATGATATAGAGTAACTGAATATAAGAGTACATGGACAACTATTACTACTGAAATCACTGGATATGCAATACTGTGCATATATATATATACTGTAATCTGAGCTTGTTTGATGCTAAGTACTGAGTTCTAATAATCTATAATTACTGATACTAATTGACTGTATCTGGTACTCCTGATTCTATAGAACTGAACTGAGTTCTAAACTAAAGACTGAAACCAAAACTGTGGGAGGTAATAATCTAACCGACATGCCCCAAACAAGATAAGGTAACTGAGTTGGGGTCCAATCTATCACCCTAATTGAAAGGGTGTCAGTTTAATGAATAGATAAAGACAATTGTTGTGGAGTCAGTCCTAACTAGAGGGTGACAAAAAGATCAGTCCTAAACTAGCGGGTGATCCCTTCCTAAACTAGCGGGTAATCCCTAAGTATGTCAGTCCTATCTAACAGGTGACATCTCATAACCTACATTGGCTACGTAGTTATGTAACATAGGGATTGCTTCTAGGGACCCAGACCTAACTAACACGTGTGCCCCCATCCCTAGGCTCGCTCGGTGATGAATCCTACTCCCAACTGAAAGACACTAAACTGAGTATACTGGACTGGACTGGACTAATATTGAGATTACTGAGTTTTCCTAAGTTCTATAACTGACTGAGTTCTACTGAGTTCTGTAATGGACCGAGAGTACTACTGATCATGACATGACTAATACTATTCTGTAACTGACACTGGCTCTAGATAAAAAGCTAAATTATCGGGTATTAAATACCCCCAGGACTCAATAGCATGAAAATTAAAGCAAAGCATAATCTTGTATAACATAATAATGTTCACTTGGTCATAATTCATTCACAGAGACATTCCATCAAACACTTGTAATGCATTAACTTGTACATGAATGGCGAATACACGTTAGCATGCTATAATGGCATTATTTCATCCTCATATACAATTTATCAAACACATAAGAATCATACTTGGTTCATTAAATCATAAACATTTAAGGTTAACATGATTACAACAATCAACTTACAAATTAAAGGGTTTATCATGAATATCATGTTTGATCTTTTGAGAGATGAGTTTGACTTTTTCCCTATGGGATCGACCCCAACCTAGTTGGGTTACTATAGTTTGATAAAGACAGTATTGTATCTTTGAGGAGGGTATTGTTTAGGTGATATAAGGTATGAACACTAACTGATGTAGATCTACTAAACTAATGTCGAAAAGGACTAAGGTATCAATCCTGGTTGGATGTGTGACCCTTTAGAACATACAGTGGTGTGGTTGTTCTGGGACTTATAGACTTCTACTACAAATATCATCCTAACGGGTGGATAACCCTTCATCCCTACGTCCGTTTGATGTCAAGTACTACTCCCAATAGAAGGACACTAGTAACTAAAATAGGCTCAATGCTAATGATAATCTGAAGTTTAAAAATAAATACATTATCTGAAAGCATTCAAAATATGTAAATTGGTGGATATAGTACCCAAGAGTATATGCATAAATCCTAGGTCATCGAGCGTTCATAACCCATCATTTTAGAAGAATGCAACTATTATGCTAATTTATAAATTGAATGACTTCAGGTAACTTAACGACTTGATTCCAACACTTATGGATTTCACAATATAACTAAGGTTGTAATCATGGTAATGTAATAATACTAAAATTAATGATAAAATAGGTATTATAACTCAATGACACCAAAGGACGAAGATATCAAACCATAAATTATGAAAAAAGAAATTGAATTTGGGGAATTTGGTTAAGTTTGGGACTCAATGGGTGAAAGGGGACCTATTTATAAAATCGTACATATCTATTGATGGAAACCTTGAATAATTATTTAGAATTTACAACTTGAAGAAGATGAACCCTAGCTTATTCTTGGGGAAAGAAATTGTCTCTTTTCTCTCTTAGAACTAAGAGTCAGGTGTTTTTTTGAGTAATGAGGGCTTAGGATAATATTAACTCTAATAAAAATCCTTAAAATATCCGAAACATTGTATTTTTTATTTTAAAAAGGGGAAAAGACTAATATGCCCCTTTAAAATTCACAATTGGAAACTGCTAGGAGGGAGGTATGGGATTTTCCCATAATTGTGGGACCAATCTATGATCGTGGATTTCTCGTGGTGTGGATGTAGATAAGAGATATCTAAACATGATCAGATGAGCCTTGGTACAATCTTTGGATCTACTTGTAGTTATACCCTAGTTCGTAGGTGTGAAGGTTAAATCAGGAGTATCCATAGGACATACAATCGTGTCTAGGATTGTAGTTTAAAGCACGATCGTGATTCCCTCTCATGGTAGGGAGGTACACTTGTAAGGTTTCAGATCCTGGGGTTATTTATATCATATGATACCATTGTACGGTCATATAAAGTAACCACGATCATGGTTTGGCTCATATTATCTCACTGCAGATTCACTAAAAATGCCATAACTTTTACCCCAATATCGGTTTAAGTCCAAACTTGATGCATTGGAAAGATAATTCAAATAATCATTTGGTGTGTATATATCTTAAAGATGCATTAGATCTATAAGTTATGCTCATTTAAATTTGCTTATTTCTTAAGAAATTGATCAATTAGAGAGGTTTTGGCTTAGTTAAGGGCTAGGAGGTTCTTGTGGCCTAGGTACATGGACAAATTACTTGTCATACGATTATAACTTAATTTTTGATCCTACATGTACTTGAAGCATGGTTATAGCCTTGTCTTGTATTTTACAAAGTGCTATAGTATAACTAGCACACATAGAATACGGGCTATTACACTTTCATTTCCATAAGGTATCTTAGGACAGCATGATTGGTGCACACCATAATTCTTGAGCTAAGAAAGTATGGTTGGAATTTCTCAAGGGCAATACACAACTGCAATTGAATATTTCTTGACCACAGTATATTTCTTTTGTGCTCCATTTAATGCCTTGCTAGCATAATAGATTGGTTGAAAGATCTTCTCCCTTTTCTGGCCCATCACAACACCAAATGCCGCACCGCTTTCATAATCCTATCTGGAGCAACAACGATAGAAGCATTACTCAATTTTTCTTTAAGTCACTCAAATGCCTTCAAATATGCCTCTTCAAGAAAGAACTTAACTTCCTTCTCAAATAGTTTGCAAAGAGGATCGACAATTTTGGAGAAGTCCTTTATAATCCTCCAATAAAAAATTACATATCCAAGGAAACTCTAAACCTCCTTTATAGAAATTGGTGGAGGAAACTTCTCGATGACTTCTATTTTTACTTGATAGACCTCAATACCTCTTTTAGACATGTTGTATCCCAACACAATGCATTCCTTCACCATGAAGTGCAATTTCACCTAATTTAATACCAAGTTTGTTTTATTTTACTACTGTAAGACTTTCAAAAAGTTGTTCAAACAATCTTTACAAATATCTCCTACAATTGAAAAGTCACCCATAAGTACTTAAACGTTGTCCTCCACCATATTAGAGAAACTGGACATCATATACCTTTGAAAAGTGGCAGGTGCATTGCATAACCCAAAGGGCATGTTCTTGAACACAAATTTTCTATAAGGTCATATGAAGTTAGTTTTTGCTTGATCTTCAAGTGTAGTGAAAATCTGACTATACCCAGAATACCATCCAAGAGAAATAGTAACAACCTCTATATGCTAATGTATCTAGCATTTTATCCATGAATGACATTGAGAAATAATTTCTAAGTGTCCAAGAGTTCAATTTTGGGTAATATATGGATGCATACCAGGCTGTGAATAGTCAAAGTAGGATCAACCCATTTTGCTCATTAGGTACCATAGTTGTACCTATTTTTTGGACACATTGCACCAAACTCACCCATTTGTTGTTTGAGATAAGATATACTACTCTTGCAACTAACCACTTAATAATATCTTTCTTTACCATCTCTTATATTGGTGAATTAAGTTTGTGTTGATGCTTTATGCTTAGAATGAAAGCCTTATCCAGTTGAATTTTATGAGTGCAAATCCCAAGAGGCGTCCTAATGATATTGGCAATGGCCCACCTAATTACTTAATTGAACCATCTCAGAACTATCAAAAGTGCCTTAACCAACCACTCAACCAAATCAACCACCACATTAATAGGTAATATGATATTTGCTCTCAAGAATGCATAGCATAGGCAAGACTTTCTACTCTACTCCAACACCAGTGGATATTTAATTGAAGGCTTAGCAGGAGGAGTAGGTCTATTTTTCATGTCCAAGTCCAACTTCTTTAGGGAATATAAATAGGACTCTGTTCCCACTAAGGCCTTCAATGTCTCATTATAGTCTTTGATATCATCACCATTGAAGTTCACCATCACTACAGATAAGGTTTCAACTACAAACCTTTCTTCAATAGGCACCTCAATCACCCTATCATCAATAACATCAACCATAAATACAATATTTATGTCTCTTAGATGCTTTATATACTAACAAACATTATACATAACCTCCTCGTTGTTCAACTAGAACTTTAATTTGTTTCTAGCTATAACAAACAAGGATCTCTCTTTAGCTAGTAAGGGTCTTCCTATGATTATAGAAATATCAAAATCTACTTCTTAATATAAGATCCTAAAGTTAGCAGGATGTAACATAAAATCCCTACAAGCCTCTTGACCAAACGTTAGTCATCAATAGCCATAATGATTTAGGGGATCCTAAGCCCAACTATCTATTAATAGAAAAAAACATCAAGTTAATGCTAGCACCAAGAACACATAGTGCCTTGGTAAAGTAGAACGTGCTTATAATGTATAGAATAGTGACTGCACCAAGATAGTCCTTTTAAACCAAAAAGCATGAATCAATCACAGTGCAATGATGTAAATTATTAGCTTGTTCAAAATTGACTCTAATTTTCTTAGTGACAAAGTCTTTCATAAACTTGCCATAACTCAGTATTTGCTCTAGAGTCTCAAACAATGGAATACTAACTAACAGTTACTTCAATATAGAAATAAACTTGTAGAACTTGTCATCATCCACTTTTTTTAATCCACTAAGGAAATAGAGGTGGAGGCTTAGGAATCGGATTTAAAGGCTTTACAACTAACTTTTCCTGCCCTTTAAATCTAGAGGTCCTTTCTTTAACACTTATAGATTTCTCAACATCTACAACAATATCATTAATAATTGTTGATTTTTTAGAGTTATCCAAAACTCTTTGTTTAATAACATCTTCAATTGTAATTCTAGAATCAAAAGTAACATCCTCTTTCTGTTTAACAATAATGGGTATTGGTTATGATAATATTTCCCATTTTTGATCATGATAGCCATACATTGACCATTAATTCTTTGATTTTAAATAGTGTCATTGGGCAGCGTACCACTCTTCTATTTATTAAGAGTTTTGTACATCTTACTCTTTTGATACTCTAATTGCTTTACACAGGTGGAGTATGAGTCCACTAGTTGTCTAATATTAGATATCTCGCTCTTCATCTCTTTAACACCTAATTCAGTAGATTTGACTCTTTGCAATACCTTAGCCATCATATCTTCCATCCTTAAACTCCCTAAATCATTACTAGTTTGATCATAATTTTTTAGAATCACATATAGACCACTTCTATCATTCTTTCTCTTCCAGTTCCCTTAGTCTTTATCTTTATAACCAGCCCTGTCACAACAAATATCCTTTTGATAGTTCAAACCTTAGTTTTCTTTAGTGCTAGTATGGAAACCCTCCATCTGATTATTAAGATAATTAGCATCTTCCTTGGAATCTAACTTAGTTACTTTACCTTTTCAATCTATATTGTTCACCTTTTCAGCACCAATTGATAACAAATGTTTTCCAATAAGTCTATTTAGGCTTTCATATGAGCCAGGCATAGTCAAGCTCTTTCTCTCTTCTACCTCTTGGTAAGTATCACCTACCACCTCTGAGTCTCTATTATGCCAAGCCTTATTGGTTTAAGTGAGCTTGTCTAAGGTCACAGATGTATCTACATAGATTTGGGACATGAAGGATCCCTAAGGGGCATTATCAATTATACCTATAGTTACTGAGTTCAAGAACCTATAAAAGGTCTCCATCAGATGTTTATTCATTATCTTATGGTTGGGATATTACTTTAGCTTATTCTTAAAATACAACCATGATTCATGTAATTCTTCTTTATGAAACTTCCTAAAATTACTAATCTCGTCTCTCAACTGCAATATTCTAAAGGGTGGAAAGATCCTTTCTAGGAAAGCTCTTTCCAACTTCCATCACAAATTATGTGGCAACTTTGTCAACCACAAGATTGCTTTATCGTATAATGATATTATAAATAACTACAACAAGATGGTATTTTTACTAATCCCAAGTAGCTTATAATAATTACAAACTCCAACGAAGTTTATCTAATGCAGATTTAGGTAGTCTACCACCATACATTTGAACAAACCCTTTATATTCAATAACTGAACATAAGACTCATAATATTAAGATTTTCTCTAGGAGATAGTGGTGGAGGAAATTATGGACACAGTGACATCAATTCCATCCAAGCCAACATCAACTTCATCATTAACATCAAAGGGCATAGCTTATCGTTATTATCCTCTAGCTCCTTAATATTGATGTGTAATTATAGGAGAAACATTGTCAAAATTTTAATCATAGACGTCATAACCAATAATTATAACATTCTTATTATTAGGTGCATTATAATTATTTACCCTAGCCTGAGCATCAGCTGGCTATTGTAGCCTTATTGTTTCACACTCTTGTGCATTCATCACTCTCTTAAGAGTATTCTCAAGCTCTAGATCATAAGGAGTAAATGATAGACCTCGACTCTAGATATTGGGATTTCAATGACATATACCCTATATAAAACAAAATAACAAATAAAAGTAAAATTAGCAAAATAATACTAAGAAATATTTAAACAAACTTGACTTAATCTACAATTATGTCGTTAACACCCCAAAATCTCTAAAATTAAGATCTGAATTGTTCTTCATATGTTAATACACTTAAATCCAATAATTTATAAGTGTAAATAGGTGTTAATATCAATTCCTTAATGTGGGAAGAGTTTTGGATATAAATTAAGGTCATAAGAAACTTTTATCTCGGAGAAGCTAAAAAGCTTCTTTACCGATTAAATTTTCATATAAAATTTCACTAGGTTCAAATTCAAACAAATATAAATACAAGAAAATGAAAAATTTTGCATCACAATACCAAAATAATGAAATGTATTTGAATCTTCTTTCCAACACTGCCAACCATTCATCAATCCAATATCTAAGCAAAAAGTTATGATCATTTTACCAAAGGGTGTCCATCTGTTAAAGAGTGAGGCTAAATTGACAGACCATCACTTGGTGAGGAATTTTCAAGTGAACCATCACTTGGGTGATGAATCATCAAGTGAATCATCAAGCCTAATAATTAAGATCAAAATTTTGCAAAAATTTGACTGTTTGGATGACGATTTATCACCTAAACCATCAAACAAGATTTTTTTTGCACTTTAGAATAGTTTTGAGGGATAGTTGGGTCATTTTATAACCCCATATATAATTTATTAGTAGGAATCATATCATTAGATTCTCCAAATTCCCTTCTTTTCTCCTAAAACAAGACGAATACAAGAAGGGTTTTACAAACCCTATAACTCCAAAGCTCCCAAGTTCAAAAATTTCTCCAAGAATATTCTTCTTTCAGGTATGTGATTTCAATAAGGGTCTTATTTCACCCTTGTATCCTTAAATATTTTAGGAAAACATCACCTACAAGTTTTATGATTTTTGAATGTGTACCAATTTTAAGATTTTTATTCTAAATCAATATATCTATGATTAGTTTATAAAAAATACATTTTTTCATGCCATTCTATGTAGATTGCATAACTTAGTATTCTACACTTTTTCCCTAGTTTGACTTGACATATATTTATATAAAACTGCATGCATTTAGTCAACCCTAGCGTGTTATGAACACATGATGACTTAGCATTCATTTATATTATCAGTCTAGTATTCAGTAGTACCAATTTTGCAGACTTATAGAGTGCTTTCAAAGAAAACATATCCTAACAATATTTTTGATAATACATACTATCAGACTATCAGTAACTTTATGAATTAGGATTTAGGGTTCGTGCCCAACCTTATAGATTTCTTTAAAATCTCAATCCTCATATGTTTCTTTTTATGCATTTACTACTGTCATCTAATGTTGTAACGCTCCAAGAACCTATCCCGAGACGTCACATGGTGCTTAAGGCCACACGTGGCCCCAAGATAACCCTCCCAACTTGTCATCACTTTTAGAACTCATTATGACAATAATCAAGGTAAAACAAGGAAGAACAATCCTGTCATGAACATACTAGAATATGACGAAGTACTGGCCTGTACAAGCAAAATATTAAAATTTCTGTACATATTGGTACTCTAGTCTGACAAAATCCTCTACTACAAAGACTAAGGAGCCATTGGGATAGATCCCCAACTGACTCGTACTGAACTGAAAAGAAACAACCATCTACTAACAAGGAAAAATCAGGGACATAGGTCCTCGAACCATGAGGACTCACCAACTGCATAAATGTAGATAAAGGTACTCAAAGATCACTGTCGTTGCTGAGACTGAGCACCCAAACCTACATCACGAGGAAATATAGAACATAAAAGAGTATGGGAATCACTACTTGGGAATGTACTGAGTATGTGGGGGTGTATGCAACATTTTTAAATAATATCATAAATGTAAAATAAAATCATGCATGATGACAATAATGACTCTCTTCGCTTGAATTTCTTGAAACATAATTTCAATAAATCATCAATAATAACACATGCTTCATAAATCTCATAAATCATTGGACTCAACTCAAACTCTTTGACTCATGACTTAGAGTGACTCAGTAACTCAAGAAACTTAGACTATTATGGACTTGGGAGTTTTTTATAATCGATATAAACCATGTAAGCCGCATGGAGTCCAACGTTTTATGCTCCTAGGAAAGGAACCCCACATTGGTGGGAGCATTATACTCTTGCCAGGGAGTATCACCTCAAACTCATCTCTGTGATCACAACTTGGCACTTTGGCCCTCAAATCCCAATCCTACGATGGCATGTAGTTCTGGGAAAGTAGGATGTGTTAAAACCATACTTCCTGCTCGGTGCTAAATACTCCTCCCAGACTCAGCTCAGAACGGGTTAGCAAATCCACCTCAATCAACTCAAGGGTCTATCATGAAGACCAAAATATAAATATATCTCATCTGTAAATCATAAACAGCTTGTGGATTCCTAACTCAACTCAAACTCAAACAGTTTTCTCAACATCAAGTACATTTGTTTATCAAATCATACCAAGTATCAAAAGCTTCGAGAAAACATCATAGGACTCATTCTTGATTCTCAAGTTCAATATCAACATGTATATATATATATATATTCAATAATCAACTTCTCATGGAAAAGCTTAAAATCATGACTCTTATCATTTATCACTTAGAAATCATCAAGTCATAGTAGCAATGTACAATTTATAGCATAAATTTCCAATTTAAGAAATAAAACAATGAAATAGTCATGTATATCAATCTTGAAATAGCTCAATTCTCATAAATCAATGATAAAGTAATTTGGGTACAAACCCACTTGCAAAATCATGAAATTCCAATAGTAAAATTAATTCGTTGGGCACAAGAATAAAAGGATATTCTTGTTCAAGCCCTACATACCTTGATTATAATTCGGAATGAATAAATTTGCTATAGACTTCTTTTCCCACTTCTTGAATTAGGGTTCTTGATGTTCTTGACTTGGAAGTTTTGAATCTTGAACCAATTTGCGAAAACTACAGCTCGATTTTGAGATGTTTAGACAAGAATTGGTTTGGATTTTGGAGAGAAACCCTATCTTTTGGATGGAATAGAAGAGGAAAATAAGGATTTTCTCCCCTATTTGTATATATATAGTGGGTAAGGACTGGTGGAAAGACAAAAATACCCTTGAGCAAATTCTAGAACTGGAGGCCAATTTTTTGTCTTGGTGTGATGTGCCATGATCATGAATCTTCACTGGATTTTGATAATTAGGAAACTACTCAGTGGCGTGACGTGGTGAAGTTGCATTTTCCACCTTGATCGTGACCTAGAAGGGTACCGCAACATGGTGGAATAGCATTAGTGCACTGAAATTTAACAATCCTGATATTGAGCCTTGGCGTGATGTGGTGAATATCATGGAGACTCACTGGAAAATGACAATTACCATTTTGGCTGGCTTCGCAATGCGCTAAAGTGCCAGGTGGCACACTGTCTCACTAAAATATCTCTAATTCTTCACTCGAGTGTCGGATTTAGGTGAATTTAGTATCGATAGAAAGATTATTCAATGCTCTACATGAAAAAGGTAAAAATTAGAGAAATACAACATGGTATAAATATCAATCACTTTGGAAGTCAACCATATTCACTTAAAAGGCAAATTTTGGCATAAGGAACGATCGGGGTATTACAAATGTCTCCCACAAATTTACAAGTATTAGGTTTTGAAATGCATGATTTATATATGCGTACTCATATCATAACTGTCATGACCCAAAATAGGGCCTAGCAGTGAAGGGTATCTCAAGTCCATCGAGGACCGGAGACCACCCCCAATGCCTAAGTCTAACAGAATTTGACATACCTAGCAGTGGCTAAAATTTAAACATATAATAAGATAGGATATAAAAGCTCAAAAGAATCTAAAAAAGTTAACATCCGACAATCGATGCCGATAATCGATATCATCTCTAATACACATGTCCACAGTAATATCTACAAAGCCTCCAACCAAATTGAAAACCAATCTAAGTTGGTGTATGCCCCCGACTCTGATAATGACAATGACAATAATAATGAAAATCTTAATGCAAAGTCTTCAATTCAAAGTTTTGGAGGGAACCCGATGAAAGGACTTAGTCTTCCAGAATACGAAAGCTCACTACTTCAACACAACTGACCGACAAACTGAGCAAAACCATCTAACACTACATAGGAAAAGTAGAGGTATCTACAGTGCCTACACAGCATGGGGATACAGCATTTGGAGATGATTAGTGGGTTAAGAACTAGCATGTAACTCAGGAATAGAGGATAAAATAATGTCATGAACCACAATTCAAAAATCGTTCAAAGCCAATGCACAAAATCAGATAATATAAAAATATGTCATGCTGGGAAAAGGGAAAAGGCTTACCATAAAGTAAAAATTTATCCTGGACTATATGGCTCAACAGTTATAAACAAGTACCCACGGGCTATATGGGTTTATCTCCTCCTATTAAAAGGGCCCTAGTGTGTGTTAGCCACATAAATCATAGGTCTAAAGGAAGACCAAGGAATAACCCAAGCCCACGTCAATCCAAGATACAATTATATCAATAGAGTGAACTGTGCACATGGTCATCAAGACCAAACCTCACATCGGCAAACATGAGTTTCCAGTGTAAGTCATCCAAGATCCACACCTTCATGGATTGTCCCCTAGCCCAGTACATAATGTATATTTATGTATTTATATATGATTATATGCATTGGATTTTAACTTATTTTGAAATGTTGAGTATGGCATTATTTTACTCTCTTATCCCTGAGTTTCATGCTAGTGTTCACCCCACTAACTATCTTTGAATGCTATATCCCCATGCGATATAGGTACTGGAGATACCTCTACTTTTCTTATTCAGAGTTAGGTGGATCATCTCAGTTTATTGGTTTGTTGTGGTGAAGTAGTGAGCTTCCATACTGCGAAAGACATAGATATTTCATTAGTTCTTATCATAGACTATAGTTAAGAATTTCATCATCATAATATTCTCATGGCCATTGTCATTGATCAGAGTCGGGGATATGTCCTGACCAAGACTGGTTTTTGGTTCTTTTGTTAAAAGGTTTTGTTGGATTACTGTGGACTTGGGTAATGTTGGTGGGTTTTTTATTGATTGATGGTCATTGGTTATAGATATACCATTTATCTTTGAACTAATCTTGTTATATGTTTAGAATTCATCCGACATTGGAGATATTGTGTTTGTTTTGGTTAGGCGTAGAAGGTGATCTCTAGTCTAGTGGGACTTGAGATACCTATCACGGCTAGGCCCTGGTTTGGGTCGTGACATGGTTTAAAGGAACACAACTATGTAAAACCAACTCTAATTTCAAAATAAGAATTTTGAGGAAACAATGACTCCTTAGTTTATTCACCATACCCATGTACCCCATAAGTTCAAAACCATTAATAAAGCATAAGCAATGCATGATAAATCATGGGAAGGCAATTTAAGAACCAACCATGTCAAAACCTTCAACCATAACAAAACCCACATTCAACTCCATACAATTTAAACCATGTAAATTATATTATTTTAATAAATTAAGAATTGGGGAAGAGTAACATGCCTGAAATATCAAGAGTTATAGAGTGAATTTTCCCTTGGAAGCTCTAATTGATTGTAACACCCCAAATCTGGTACCCAGAATGCTACATGGTGCCCATGACCCCGAAGGACCATAAGCTAACCCATGACTAATATCTATAAACTGAGCAATGAATAATAGTAATAATATCATAAATGTGGAAACATAAACTGAAAGGTCATAAGGTTTAATACTAGTACATAACTAAAAAATATGATATAACAATAACAAAACAACTGAGATAATTATCTAAACATACTGTAGTCTGAAAGCCTCTAAGCTGTCTGAATAAGGAGTTGATGAGACATGTCCCTAACTAACTCCAACTACTGAAATAAACTAAAAACTAAAATAGTAATGTGATCATCATGTCCTCAAATGATGAGGACTTACTGCTAACTCTGATCCCTGAACTAGGATGCTATTGGTTCTCTAGAGCTCGTGTTTCTAAACCTATGGTATGAGATACCATAGCGCAAATGTGTCAGTACTTTGAATGTACCGGTATGCAAGTGAGGTAGGCTGAATGCAATAAGTTTATATGCATAAACAATACTAACTGACTGGGTAACATGAATGTGAGAATACATGCATGCATACGTAACTATAACTGACATCATGATAGAACTGGATGCTAAGTTCTAACGACTGAGTTTACTAATAATGCGAAATTACTAATATCTAAAGGACTGATACTATGTTACTGATACATGAATAATTATTTCTGACAGTTTTAATTATGAAAAAATAGTCTAGTTGACTGTGTCTAACAATCCTGAAGCTGAATACTGATAACATGAGTTCTGATAACTGATATAATTGATAACATGAGTGATTGTATCTGACAGTCCTGAATCTGATGGAACTAGCTGAGTTTCGTAATATATCTGAGTAACTAAATCTGAGATCAGTCCTATCTAGCGGGTGATCTCTAAATTTGATGATACCATTACTGGTTGACCATAGTTGAGATCAGTCCTATTTAATAGGTGATCTCAGAGTCTATTTATTATGATAAGGAATGACTGTATCTAACAGTCCTAAATCTGTACTACTAAGCTGAATTTACTGTATCTGACAGTCCTGATTCTATAACTGAAACTATAGGATGTATTCATCAAACTGACATGCCCCATACTAAGCTAACTGGGGTCCAACCTGTAACCCCAGCTGAAAGGGTGTCAGTACCGCACCACTGGTAAAGACAACTATTTGGAGTCAGTCCTAATCTAGTGGATGACCCCTGGGTTCAGTCCTATATATTTTAAATACACTAACAAGTGATCCCTGAGTATGTCATCCTATCTAACGAGTGACATCTCGTACCTACGCTGGATACGTAGTTCTGGATCTTACGGATTGCTTCTAGGGATCTCAGTCCTATCTAGTGGATGAGTCCTCATCCCTAGGCTCTCTCGGTGCTGAATCCTACTCTCATCTGAATGACACTAAGCTGATTAATTGAGTTAAACTAATTAACTGAACTAAATTAATTAGCTGAACTAAACTGATACTAGTGGTATTATTTAGCGAAGCTAAAATGAATTTACTGAGTTTCATTGACTGACGAAATGTACTGAGTTCTGAGGACTGACTAAGAATACTAAAGTTACTGAGATTGATTGGGAAAACTGAGGTTACTGAGATTACTGAACTACTGAGATTTCTGAGATTTTTGAGTCACATGACTAAGTTCTATGGATCATAGCTTGACTGAGGAGATTGTAAAAATTTGACATAACTCTAGGCACACAACTAAATGTTCGAGAATAAGTACCCCTAGGACTCGATGAGAAGAAACTGACATGGTATGGCTTACTTGAACACATGACCAACAACACAATTTATAACTTATATATTGAAGCACTTCATCAAATATGTGATATGCAGAAACTTGTACATACATGAGGATTTCATGATATCATACTAGTTGGGCATTGTTCCTTCATCTAGGCAATTAATCATACACATGATAGGCATAGCACATGTAGACAACATTATACAACAATCAAACATCATGATTCATATCTAATTTCATCATCCTAGGATTTATTTATAGGGTCACAAGAATATACATCTATACAAATCAATTCCATATAAAATTGATCACCCAACATGGATTTGAATTCAATTGATCATTCTCAACATAAACAAAACAAACCCAACATGAAATTCATAAAGAAATCCATAAACTTAAACTTAGGAAAGAGATTCTTGGGCTTTATGGACGAAAGGAGCCCATGATGAACACTATGCATACCTTAGCTTGCAATTCTATATAGATTGACAGAGCAATTCTTGAAATTTTATGGTGAATTCTTGGAATTGAACCTTCTATGAAAACCCTAGGGCTTGTTTCTTGAGAGTTTTTTAGAGTAATTGAGTATAGTTGCTAAATTATGGCCAAATCTTGTGTTATAAGGCTTATATAGGGTGGGAAATTGACCCTTTTAACCCTAGGACACTTATTTAATTTCTGAGAAAATTTCCCGAATTTCATCTTTGGCGCGACGCGCCACTATCACGCCAAGTCACTGGAAAGTGACAAATGGGAAATTGCACGGTGGCGCAACGTGGAGCTATCTCAACGTGGAGCTATCTCATTGCCACCTTGTCTATGACCTGGAATTTTAGAGTGATGCACCACTATCGCATAGCAACACTGGAAATTGACAATTGCCATTTGAGCTACTATACGACATGCTGAAGGCTCAGGTGAAACACTGTCTGACTAAAAAGGCTGTAACTCTTCACCCGGGTGGCGGATTTGGGCGAATTTGGTATCGATGGAAAGCTTATTGAATTTTTCACATGAAAAAAATTAAAAATCTTGAAAATACCATGTTTACAAAAGTGGATTCATATTTCAAAGAAAGCTTTTAACATTCTTGGGAAACTTTTCTAGCTAGGAAAAGTACAGGGTATTACATTGATCAACTTCTTGGAAACCCTAAGTATCTTGCTTGAGAGAGTTTAGAGAGTTTAATATAGTGTTTTGATTATGAATAGTATGCTAATGAAGACCCAAAAAAGAGTTTTAAGTAGTAGGGGCTAAGTGGGGTAGGACAAAAATTACCAGGATACCCTTAATTAAAAGACTAAAAACTGATGCCCAGTCGCTATGGGTGACCTCATGACTCCTAGGATTACCCTATGACTTATTTAGTCCATTCATAATTTGGATAGTGTCCAGGGTTACCTCATATATGTTTGGTTACGAGTAGCACTATACGACTCGTATCCAGTCTTTATGACTCGTAATATGCTAGTTGCAGTCATAACAGGAACTTTAGGTTAGTACATTAGATTCCCTATGATTCACACCCTATGAATCATTATAAGACCCTACAACTTGTAGGATCCAAGTTGTAGTCAGGACAAAAATTCTAGGCTAATGTACTATCCAAGCTATGATTAGATCCCTAAGACCCACAATGACACCCTACAACTCACAGGGTGAGTCGTAATGAGGACAGTAAGCTCAAAAATCAAGAAATTTTTAGGGACCAAGAATTTGGGGTGTTATAACAGCCAAGAGATTTGGCTCATAATTGTAAGTAATATGGCATGCATGACACCTAAATATGTCATTAATGCTTTTGAACACTTTTCCTAAAAGTAAGTTTCATGATTAGCATGGTACCCTAAAATGCCATCAATAATCATGGATCAGTTTTCTCATAAAAGAAAAGTTCACTAGTAGTATAGCAGTCAGCTGTAGAATCTATTATTATGGACAGTTTCACATTAAGGCATATCACCAAAAGTATTATTAGGAGCTAATAATTATATTTTATTGGGAGTAGTACTAAGCATCGAGTTAAACTAGGGTTCAGTGCACCCAAGTCCCGAAATTACATTCCCTAATTGGTTAAGGGATCCTCACCAATTAAGAGTGCCTCTCTTTGCTTGAATAGACTTATGAGTAAATTTTCATTACCATCAACAAGGTACAGGGTGCCCTTCTATATAGAGTATAAGTTAGAGCTCGTTTGGCTCAAATGGAGTATGTCAGTTTGTAGTAACTCCCATAATTTTATCATTCAGTATTTGCATGAGCCTCAGTTCAGTCTAGTTCATAGTATTTCAGTTATCTCAGAGTATTCATGATTGTTGAGATGGGTCCTTGCATCTTAGTATACAACTGCATTACTTTTGATTTAATATATTTTATTATCGGTATGTCTAGTTTATATATCTCTATATAGTGTTAGAATATCCAAGTGTTCCAACATTCAGACTTATCATTTAGAAAATCATTATGTTATAACTCTTATTAGTTTTATATTCAGTTATTCACACTACATATCTCACCTATTCAGTACATTTAAAAGTGTTGAACGCATACCTCTGCTTTCTATATTTTTCTTATGATGTTGATTCATGTGCTTATTGTCAGAATCATATTCAGAAAGATCATAGCTTCCAGTCAGCAAGTGATGAGTTCTCTTTAGTTGAGGACTCAAGTCAGTATGCAGTTTTAGTATTTTATTTTTATTTATATGTATTTATTAGGGATAGCTGAGGGTCCTAACCCAGCTACCAGTAGCCAATATTGGTAGAGGCTTCATAAATTATCAGTCAGTAGGAGTTATTGTATTTAGTTTTAGTTTTTTTAGATTACGGTTTTTGTAATAAACTTTATTTGTTAATGTATTAAACCAGTTTAGTTTTATGATTTTGCCTTCTCTCAGTTATTTTAGCTCTGATACATGTATATATTCAGTTGCTTATGTATTATACCAGTACCATGGGTTAACTTTGGATCACTTGTAGTTCTAAGCACTGTATTGCACTAGGGGGTAGTCTCGGGTTGTGAAAAACCTTGTATCATAGCATAGAGTTCAAGTGTACTAGGATATCTATGAAGTTGTGCCTACTAGAGTCTGATGGAATGGGACAAAAATGTTTGTACTTTTCTTTGAGAGGCTACATGACATTTAGGAAATATTTTCCTTCTTTTCTATTTCATATCATGTCGTAGAGATATTCTCTATCAAATATATTTAGATCCAATTATTGCTCCATTATTACTAACTATGCCTTACTTTCTAGGTAATAGAAATAGTCACGCTTAAATCTTTACTGATAAAGTTTTTTAGATAAAGCCTAAAGATAATTATGAGATTGCACAAGGTCTTGAGAGGAGTCGACTACGGCTTTTAAGTTTAGTGACTCCAATGTATTCACTCTTGTCTATGTAAATCATGAATCTAAGCCAAAATAAGATTTGTTCTCACACAAATTCTCATAATCTTATGGCAAAATAACCCCAATGTTAAAAGTATGGTCTAGAAGTATAGCATTTGTAGAAAGGTTAGAAGATTAGCACGTTATACAGTATTATATGAGTGAATAGGTGTATATTATATTATAGGGTGCTAAGGAAGTCCATAAAGAATATGTGTGTATATTGAAGTTAGATAGAAGGTTTGATTATACTTTGTTATGAATTTTGATGGACTAGTGTTTCCTTGATCCCTATTTAGTATTTAAAGGTTGGTATAATGTAGGAGAAGTTGGTTGGTTGTCCATTATAAATGTTAGGCTCTAAGTTTAAAGTATGGTTGTTAAACGAGATAAAGATTATGACTATATAGGTATAATGTTGCTCGTTTTATACAATTAATCTAGTAGGTTGACCTAGCATATATATGAATCTAAGTTGATTATATTTCTAGTGATTGTGGTAGTGCAAGTTTGAGGTTTATGTATTGCCATATAGAGTATTTAGTTATGTTGTAGTATCTTAAAAGCGAGCCCCAATGCAGGTTTTGTAAACTTTGATGGAGTCTTTCAAAAGAGGGATTAGTATCCATATAGATGGAGGCACCCCAACTATTATAGTAAGATGAGGTAGCTTAGTTTAGAATGAATTAAGATTATATGCAAACTTATAAGGGAGACATTGATCTAAGGGGAAGAGGATAGAGGGTAGAACCAGACAGGTTTGCGATTCAAGTAGAACCAGACAGGTTTGCGATTCAAGTAATAAGATTAGTGAGTCTTAAAGTAGAGTAAAGGGAAAGCATAGACCTATTCCTATCCTAAAAGCTTCAACATGCTCTTGTTATCAACAACACTTTACTCATGTCTTACATGCTAGCTCCATGATCATACTTCTTACTTATGCACTTCATGTAGATTTATGTATATTCTTAATTTTATTTTCCTAGCATGAGATATGAAATCTCACTCAGGAGTCATAGTCATATTCCATAAATCCATGAATTTCAATCTCACAACATACGACTCGTGACTCATGCACCTATGATTTTTCAGTATGTTCTTCTCCATGAACTCATTATACACCATTAATGACTAGTGAAATAACATAATGTCAAGTATGTCCTCAGGTTGAATCTCTATAATGAATTTATGTCTATGATACTCCATTCCTTAGGCCCCAATTGAGTGTTTATTTATAGACTCTTTCCTGATCCAGGTCCTCATGTTCTAGCCCTTTTATAACCATTCTTATGTTATGATAGTGGTGTTAATAGTAGCTAAATAATAAGTGTGAATATGTCTGTTGAAATACATGTGGATAAGGACTAATAGGGATTATTGACTCCTTGTTTAGAACTTAAGGTTAACTATGGTAGGTAGTAAAAATAAATGTATTTTTAAGAGTGATAACTCCTAGTGGGTAAAGACTTTAGTTCCCCCGAGTTGAGACTAGCATGTTTTCCATATATAGCACTTTGTACCTCCGATTTTGGCTTAAATAGAGTAAGATCATGCAGTTAGATTTAGTTTATAGAAGCCTTGAGTAGTGTACCCTTAAGAGAATTTACAGATTAAGCCAGTGAAGTATAATGTTTTGTGAAGAAGAGCATGTTTGAGAAGTGTTTTTAAGCTTGCAAGTTAACTGTTGCATAGATTAAGGCATAATGATCCTATTCTTTCTTCTGTCCTAAATGCCCATATTCGATATCATATAGTTTCAGCCAGAGAATGTCTCATGTTTGAGTCGATATCATCTCTATTATATAAAATTGTATCAACTGACTAGGAGATTTAGACTGTGATGGGATTCCTTATTTGAATACCAAAATTAGGACATGCTTGAAATTCTTTCCCCCAAATGTTATTAGAAGTTTTGACAAGAAGCATCGAAGGAAACATATATTCTTTATTAGTGACTCCTTAAAAATTTACTCCACTATATCACTTTACAATTCTACATGTACGTTCATGCAAAGTAAACTTCAGTTAAGTTATAAGCTCTCAAATATAATCAGTTCCTTATGCACAGCAAGTTAATTAGGGTCAGACATGCAAATCCAAAAATGTTCCCTCTTTCCTCCAAGTCTTACTCTTTTGATATTCATGTCTATGCTTAGTACTAACTATTTGTTATGTGCAATCATGATATATGTAAACTCAATGATCCCTTACTCCTAGTCCTCGACCATGTTAGAATTTAAGTTCCAGTTAATAAAGCTTATGTTGGTAACTTTATTATTTCTAGCCTATATTTAGTCCTTAGATAAAAAGGGGTATTAGTTTTCCTTCTGTAGTTACTCTTCTAAGCATCACGTCCTTGCTAGTTACATGCAATCTCCCAAATACTCATGTCCTCCATGTTCAGCAGACTAAATACTCCTAGCTCTTGTAAGGCATGCCATGGTACTTTTTAAATTATTATAGTTTAGTCACATCTTTCATGTAGGTTAGTTTTATTAATCGATTCCATGATATTATCATATGTGACTAATCCTTAGCCTTCATTTAAGGACGAATAACCCCAAAAGGGAGATATTGTAACACCCTAAAATTTTAAAGTTAAGATATGAACTATTCTTCGTATATGTATAGGCCTAAATCAATCATTTCCAATTGTACATGAGTGTTAAGATCAATTTATTTGTGTGGGAAGGGTTTTAGATACGAATTAAGGTCTTAAGGAACTTCTAGGGTCAACATCAAACAAATATAACATCAAACATCAAAATGTATATAAGAATTCTTAACCAAGATAGATGTAAGATAGATGTAACATTCTTAGACAACTAGAAGCTTATAGTCGAAAAGCTTCTTTGCCGATTAAGTTTCTATATAAGAATTTACTAGGGTCAACATCAAACAAATATAACACCTAGAATAGTATAATGAACCACCAGGTCATTTTCAAATTGTATTCTCTCACTTTCATCATTTAGAGCATTTCTTTAGTTGTCCTAAGTCATTTATGACTTACTGGTGCTAATATTTTAGTTATCGGGCAGTTTCCATTATTAAAGCCAATTCCTTATTTTGAAGTATTTAATGGTAAGAATTGGCTACCAGGCAAAAACTTTTGTCAAATAACCTCGTATCCCAATTCAGATAGTTCCATCAACTCAAGAACATCGGTTTTAGGGTAGGAGGACTTTTGTTTTGGGTCCCAAGGCTTTCAGACTTATTTTGAGTTGTTGGCCAAAAATTAATAAAAATAGCCATTAGGTGTGGGGGTCACTTTTCGTTGAAACGACCTCAGATGGAAAATTATACTGCATTATAAAGTTTGAAACATCGAATTTCATAGGGTAGCATAGTTTGTTTGTGTTTATAGGATTCTGAACAAATTGCGAAGGGTCAGTGGAGACTTGTAAATTTTGTAAGTCTTAGCTAGTGCATCCGCTAAAGCGGCCCTTTGGGTGCTTAAGCGGCTAGATAGTTGCTTAAGCGGCCTGGCTTTGCCAACTGAGGGCCGCTAAAGAAGAGCCCTATCCGCTAAAGTAGAGGCTGCTTAAGTGGAAGGGACAGGTTTGGCGAGTACTGCTTAAGCGGTACTTGGCCGCATAAGCGGTCAAGTGTCTTCTTAAGTGCCACCTGGGTGACATTAAAAGCCCTATTAGCACAATTTTCTCTTATTTTCTCACAGGTCTAAGAGTGAAAGCCCCAGAGAGTGTGAAAAATTAGGAGAAACATTATTAGGTGATTTTGGTGTGTTTGACAGTTTGAATTTCTCATTTCTTCATTAAAATCTTAGTTTCCATCAAATTCATGGTTAATTTCTCAATTATTTCCAAAAATCCAAAGATTTTTGTTGAGTTGATTTTAGCATCATTTAAGCTCTAATTTACCCATTCTTGAGGGTAAACGTTCTTTATGCATAGAGGGACGTGTTGACAGTTTTAAAAGTGTAATTTGGCAAATGGGCCCCACATGAGATTTTTATGTGAGTTTGGACCCAAAGCATAATAATGCAATATGAATATTGTTGTTCTTGTATTGATGAGTAGATTACCATTTTGATAGTGTGGCATCATGCGGAAGCTTTTCAAAGTAGAAATCAATTATTTAGAAGATTTCACTGGGCTTTCTTCGACGTTCAAGTAGGCTAGATTTACCTTTCTCATAGATTAGGCTAAATATAGTATATTTATGATAATGTGCTAGATGTTGGTTGGAAATTAGTTTATGAAAGTATATTTAGTATAATTTGGATCTTTTCACTGGTTAAGGAATCGTATATGGGCATAATTTGACTTAGTTACTTATTATTTAGGTAGAATTGCTATATTAGGACTAAAATATGGCTTAATTAATATCTAGAAATAAATTTAGATACCTTAGCCTAGTCAGTGGTAGAATTTGCCTTAGAATGGATTTCAGGGATTAGAGATGGGCCCTTCTAACTGACCTAAGGCCAAGACTACTATTTGCTACTTGTAGACTTTATAGGCATACTACATCTTCTAAATGTATATTCTAGAGCTTGAGGAGGCTATATAGAAGATGTTTTATTCTATATTAATACTTGGGATGATATTAGGTTCGATTTGAGTCTAGTGATTTTTTATATTGAGTTCTAGTTTAAGTTTGACAAATAATAATATGAGTTCCAGGTCAAGACAGGCATTTAGAGGTTGTTTACAATGGTTATGAAACCGGATCGAGTCTGATGTTTTCAATATGGAAGGATCTACAATTATGATTTTGAGATATGGCAAGTTAGTATAATTTCGGTCATTACTTCTCTTTGATTGTGCCCTTCGATCTTATGGGAGCCCGCATAGGTCAATTTACTTCATTGCACTTACTACTTATGGGGCTAGTTTTGAAGTGATAGATATGATTTCTTTAATATTATTATCGTTCTAGAAATTTAACTACAGTATTTGGAGAATTATTCCCGGTTCGTCTTCTTACCATAGCTTAGCTTATTCATCTCACATTTTTATTATATTATGTTATGATTTAGCTTAGTTGGCTGATGATGCCTGCTGAGTACCCATGGCTTTGGTACTCAAACTACACTTTTGTACCTTTTTGGTGTAGATTTGAGCACTAGTGGCCACTCTGGTCAGAGTTTAGAGAAGGGTGAGATTACGGAGTCGGAGTTGACCTTTTCTTCTTCTATTTTTGCTTAATCTTTCTATAGTTGAGACTGATATATATTTAACAATAATAGTACATATTTTTTTGGTTTAAGGGCTCTTGTACCGAAACTACTAGGTCGTGGGATGTTATTATTTCTCTTATTTATCTTTCATCTTGTTATGATTCTATGATTTATTATTTGTAAGCCTTTACTTACATATCTCCAATAGTTATGCCATTTATCCACCAAATTTGCCCATTGCTATTACCACTGGGCTACGGTTTGGATTACCTACAGGTGGGATTAAGTAGTTGCTACATGACCTAAAAATCGAGTTGTGACAACTTGGTATCAGAGCACTAGGTTTACCAGTATTGGTAGTACAAGAGCAAGTGTCTAGTAGAGTCCTGTAGATTAGAACGATGACATATGTTTCTTAACTTTGGGTGGCTATACGATATTCTTAAGAGATCTACTTCCTTCACTTATTTCGTGCTAAGAGTCTGAGTTGGTTTCTAAGATTTGTTTGGTTTCACTCATTCATAAGTAGCTAGGATGTATGCTACCACTGTACAAAATAAGAAGCCCGAGTTTGGGACTAGGGATCCTATCATAGTTTGTAGATGACCCATAAATCTAGGGAAACCAAGAGATATAGCCTTAGTTAAAGACCATGATAGGAGCCTTCACCAGACACTATTCCTTATCCCGTGCTAGATATTCCTCTACCCCAGCCAGACATCACAAGATACTATTCCATCTCCCGTGCTAGAGATTTCTCCACCCTAGCCAGTGGTGGGCCAGGGACCAGTCTAGGACCTAACAGGGATTATTTCTTCTTTACTACTCAAGGATGTATTGGTTTAACTTTTGGGATTAGTTGGTGGTGCATCGTCCAATAGTGCACAGTGTGCGGACCATAGTGGTACAGAGGTTGGAGCGTAACCTATAGCTTCACTTCTAAAGTTAAGGTTTCTCTTATGCCAGTGGTTGCTCAGTTGGTAATTGTATAGCCTGTAGTTGTCTAGCTTGCTATATCTATTGATGAGTAGGAAATGCTGGGTAGATTCTTGAAATTGACTCCACCCAGGTTTTTTGGTGCACCGGACGAAGATGCTTAAGAGTTCTTGGTTTTTTGTGAAGATAGGCTTCCTAATTTGGGTCTAGTTGAGACTTAGGGTGTGGATTAAACTACTTTTTAGTTGTATTTGGAGGCTCAACACTAGTGGAGAGGTCATCTTGATTCCAGGATGGCTGGATCTCCTACTTTGATATTGACTTAGTTTTTTTAGGGTTTTTTGGAAAAGTATATGCCTCGTACCCTTAAAGATTGATTGAGAGAACATTTCTCAAGGTTGGAGTAGGGCTCTATTTTCGTTGTGGAGTATGAGGCTTGGTTTCATGAGTTGGCTAAGAATGTTACATCTATCTTGCCAATCGAGTATAAGCGTGTTTGGTGTTTTATTTAGGGATCGAGCCTTCCTCTTCACATGGCTACATAGAGTCTGGTTGCTTCTGGTAGATCATTTTCTGAAGTTTTGGGTCATGATCAAGTTATTGAGGAGATGCATCATGAGGCCCAAGAGGGCAACGATAAGAGGTTGTGATATTAAAAATTTAAATTATTTAAAAAATATAATTGGCTATCGATGACACAGAACTCTGGACAATGAGAGTAACATATGTTATTCAAAAGTTACATAAAAGGTATTATAAATTACAATAGTTAACAACTTAAAATATCTAAAAAGTAATTTAATCTATTATATATTTCAAAAAAAATATGTAAAAATACTATAAATCACAATAATTAACATTTGAAAAAAATTTAAAAATATAAAATATTTGATTCACTCTCAAAATTATATTAGTATCACTTGAATTGGAATAGAAGAAGAGTATTATAAATCACAATAATTAAAAACTTAAATTATTTAAAAAATATAATTGACTATTAATGCCATAAAGGTTTGGACAAGAAAAATAATATATATTATTTAAAAATTACATTAAAAAAATTACAAATTACAATTGTTAATAGATTATATTATCTAAACACATATTAAAAGTATGATTGATTATCTAAATTCATTTAGTGTCACATAAATTGAGACAAAACATAACATATATTGAACCCGTGCTAGTTCCTGGATGAATTTTAGAATGTATGTGTACTTTTTTTTCAAACTTTTGTTTAAATATATCAAGATTGAAAAAGCAAGTTTTAATACAACGCATTAAACAGTGTATAAGAAATAATGTTAGCATAAATAATATCAGTGTTACTAATACAAGCATTATTAATATAAACATTACTAATACATTCTATTCAAAATTATTTTTATACAATCTAACAAACGGCTTTACGTTTCAATGGAAGGAACATATACGAAAGCAAAGTTTGATAAAACATTTACAAAAGTATGTTTTATCGTGTTCTCAAAGTCAAATGACTTAAATTAATATGACAGATGGTAACTTAGCATTTTTTTCTTATAATTTTCAAAACACTTAAAGTTTAAATTTAAAATATTAATTTCATGTAACTTCAAATAACAAGTTGACAAATAAATGAGAAGGAGAAATGAAAGCAAAGGATGTTTATGTTGGCTTATTCGGGAAATACAGTGAAATTTTGAGTTATTAATTGCAACCCATATGTGATCTAACATGCAATGACTAGATAACACTTTATTTTTTTCAACAATTAATCTCTATTTTATACAACAGGTATCAAGTCTTATGTATTAATTTTGATCTCTAATTTTATACATAGCAAATCTCAGTTATATAACTAAAGACCTAAACTTCAAATGCATCGAATTTTGCTATTTATATGAGTAGGTTATTCATAATTATCTTGTGAGATAATTTGGCTCCTTAAAAAATACTATCAAGAAGTTAATATGTTTTGTGTATTCATATTTTTATAGTTCATAATTGAAATTAGCATCAATCTAACTTATCGTACATAATCAAAATATCTTAATGTTGGGCTCATGCTGACACAGGTCATGCTTTAGAGGGTTTCGACATGCCTGCTTCAGTAGGATGCTTGCTCCGTGATTTTACTATATCATCCCTAATTAATTATAATACATAATTTATACATTAAAAAATTAATAATATTTAATTAAAAATAAAATAGACATTTATGACATATCTGCTTCAGTTGTTTTAATCATGATTTTACTATATCACACCTAATTAATTATTATAAGTCATTATGTATTGAAAAATTAATAATATCTAATTCATAATTTTACTATATCACCCATAATTAATTATTATAATTTATTTATGTATTAAAATAATAATATTTAATTAGAAAAAAGATAAAATAAATATTTATGGCATGTCTGCTTTAGCAATTTCAACCATGATTTTACTACATCACCCCTAATTAATTATTTAAGTCATTTATGTATTAAAAAATTAATAATATTTAATTAAAAAAAGTAAGATAGACATTTATAACATGTCTGCTTCAGCTATTTCAACCATGGTTGTATTAAATATCATCGCTAATTAATTATTATAAATCATTTAAGTTTTAAAAAATTAATAATATTTAATAAAAAAAAGTAAAATAGATATAAAAATGATAAATTAACTGTTAGTCTTTTAAATTAACTTGACTTCTTATATGAGGTCCACTTAAATTTTTTTCACAAATATTTTTTATAGTGATTTTGTTATGTCACTTCTAATTAGTTGTTGTAAGTCATTTAAGATATTTATGTTTCGCTACTTCAATCGTGATTTTACTATATCATCCTAATTAATTATTATGATCATCTAAGCATTGTGCCACTTAAATTGAAATAGGAAAAATATCATAAATCACAATAATTAAAAAATTAAATTATTTAATAACTATAATTGGCTATAGACGACACAAAATTCTGGACAACGAGAATAACATATATTATTCAAAAATTACATAAAAAATAGTATTATAAATTACAATAGTTAACAATTTAAAATGTCTAAAAATAATTTAATCTGTTATATATTTCAAAAAAAAAACTTAAAAATACTATAAATCACAATAATTAACAACTTAAAAAAATTAAAAGATATAAAATATTTGGTTGGCTGTCGAAATTATATCAATGTCACTTAAATTGAAATAGAAGAAAAGTACTATAAATCACAATAATTAAAATCTTAAATTATTTTAAAAATATAATTGACTATCAATGCCACAAAATTTTGGACAAGAAAAATAACGTATATTATTTAAAAATTATATAAAAAATATTATAAATTACAATAGTTAACAACTTAAATTATCTAATTACGTATTAAAAGTATGATTGATTATCTAAATTCTATTTGTGTTACATAAATTGAGACAAAAAATAACATATATTGAACCCGTGCTAGATCTTGGATGAATCTTAGAATGTATATGTAATTTTTTTTTTAAATCTTTTGTTTAAATATATCAAGATTGAAAAGGCAAGTTCTAATATAGCACACCAAACAATGTATAAGAAATAATGTTAGCATAAATAATACCAGTACTACTAATACAAGCAGTATTAATACAAACATTACTAATACATTCTATTCAAAATGATTTTTATACACTCTAACAGATGACTCCTACGTTTCAATGGAAGGAACATATACAAAAGCGAAGTTCGATAAAACATCTAAAAAAGTATGTTTTATCGTTTTCTCAAAGTCGAATAACTTAAATTAATATGACAGATGGTAACTTAAAGTTTTCTTTTTTTATATAATTTTCGAAACACTTAAAATTTAAAATATCAATTTAATTTAACTTTAAAGAACAAGTTGACAAATAAAACAGAAGGAGAAATTAAAGCAAAGAATGTTTATGTCAGTGTAGTAGGAAAATACAATGCAATTTTGGGTTATTAATTGCAACCAACATGTGATGTAGTGATATGCAATGACTAGATAATACTTTATCTTTTTCAATAATTATTCCCTATTTTATACAACAGGTATGAAATATTATGTATTAATTTTAATCTCATATTTTATAATTAATGTAATAAATCTCAGTTATATGATTAAAGATCTAAACTTCAAAATACATATTTATATGAGTAAGTTATACATAATTATCTTATGAGATAATTCGATTACTTGAGAAATACTATAAAGTAGTTAATATGTATTGTGTATTCATGTTTTATAATTTCATAAATCAAATTGACATCAATCTAACTTATGGTATATAATTAAAAGGCTTAAGTCATCGCTAACCACTTAAACTTGTCCCAAAATTTCACTTAAACCCCTCAAATCAGGCTTGTACCTATCAGGCACCTAACCCATCCGAAATTTTATCTACTCAGGCCTTTTTTTGTCATGCCTCATCAAATCTCATCCGCTTGATATCAAACGCGATTGACGTGGAAGTTCGTCCATTCAATATTTTCCATGTGAATTAAATATTTTGACTTTTTTTTTAAAATAATGTTAAACCAATATTGATATTTTGTTTACTTTCCTCAGATTGTTAAAGAAGAAAAAATTGTTGTTCAGAATGAGCTTTAACTTCAATGGAGTCAGATGATAACTTCAATGAAGAAGTAGATGAAGATGATAAATTTTACTCCAATTCTAACAAACAATCAATCAATTAGATAAAGATGATAACTTCAATGGAGAAGTAGATGGAGATGATAAATTTTAATCCAATTCCAACAAACATTCAATCAATTAATTTTCTCTCTCTAAGAATCTCACTCGCCGAAAAATGGAGTCAACCGAAAAAGAGAATAAGGGTGCCGTCGGAAGAAGTCGTGGTGGCCCAAAGAAGAAGCCCCCGTTCTGTTAAGGCTGGTCTATATTTTTTGGTTGACTTTTCGTTCTGCATTTTTCGTTATGTTAAGCCATGGTTCGCCGTTCTTGAATACTTGGCTGCTGAAGTGTTGTTGGCTGGAAATCAGCGGATTTCAGAATTTGTTGATTGTGTCTCTATGGATATTAAAATTGGATTAGTTGAAAATATTGTTAGATCTTACTTTTCTTTGTTATGAAGACAATGGCGAAGTGTGTGTGTGAAGGCGACGATGAGGGGGTGTGGGGGTTGAAGACGATGAACTGGAGTGGGGGTGGGGTGCGATGAAGATGATGACATGGGGAAGGGGCTGTGAGGACGATGAACATAGAGGGAGGGGGTTTATTTTTTTAATTTTAAAATTAAAAAATTATAATAATTAAAAATTATATTAATAAAATAATTGAATTATAAGTTTTTTAACTTAAAAAAAATAAAATATTATTTTTTTCTTCAACTCATGCGTCTAAGGAGAGAGTAATTTTATGTTTAATAGGTATCTATTTAAGTAGTTGAGGTACCTAATAGATAGAGACCTTAGTTGAGAGATTTAAGTAAATTTTTGAGGCAAATTTGAGGCTCATATACTTAATCCTAATCAAAAATATGTTAACGTTGGCCCGTGCTGACACCACATGCCATGCTCATTATATATATATTACGCCAGAGTTCTCTTTCCATCTGTGCAGCGGTCATGACGAGACGAAAACGCCGCCACGTCCCTTATCCAACACCACTACCGGACGGCGATTCTCGGCGCCGTTTTCCACCACCCGAAGCCCAATCCCAAACTCGTATCCACCCATCAGTCTTAATCGATGACGGGGAAGCTGCTCAGGAACGCGAGATTGAAACCCTGCTCCTGGACAACCACCGTTTAGCAGGCGCGCACGTCGCTCTTAAGCAGGAACTGTCCGCCGTCCAGCAGGAGCTCCATCAACTCTCTTCCACAGCCTCAACAGTCAAGGCTGAAAGGGATGCTGAAGTGCGTGAGATTTACGAGAAGGCACTGAAAAAGGAGTCTGATGTCCGTATAGTCAATGAGCTTAGTTTAGAAATGACTCGGGTTAGGACCGATATTCAGAACCTAGATGCCGACCGCGAAGAGCTCACTGCCAAATTGCAGGAGATGGAGGATGATCTCGTCAAGGTTCGTTTGGAGTTACAGCAGTTTCCCCTAATCAAAGACGAAATTGAGGCCATGCATAAGGAAGTTCAACGAGGAAGGTAACCCACCACTACCTATTCCACTGTTTAATCAATCACACGGCATAAGAAAAAGAAAGATGGACACGACTAATTTAACTTCTTGCAGTGCTGGTGACGGGGCAGCTTGTGCTAACCTGCTACCTTCCACCTGCAAAAGTAGCCCCCTACTTTTGCTCACCAAGGCTTAGGCGCAAAATCACCTAGCGTTTTTGTCTTTTTGGAAGTTGAACTGTCGTCTTCCAAAGCTGCAGCCATTTCATTGTCTACTACCCCAATGCAATATGCGAAATGATCAGGATGATTTCAATAACGATAATCAGGACGATTTCAACAACTATAATTTAAGTAGCTTTGATTGCAAAAGGAAAAAAAGCAATATTTGTATTTTATGCAAATGCTTGCAATGGGACAACTGGGTGTGATCTAAACTAAAATATAGGTAGGTAAGAAAAGGATAGAAGGATGGAAATTTTGAAGATAGTATGAGGTAGAAACAGATTTAAATGAGATACACCGCTATATAGTCATCTATTCATTTATTTCTTTTCGGTTGCCATATTGGGATGGCCATTAGTGTGGATGTTTTGTCTAGATGACCAATCATCATCACATATGTTTATGTTCTATTCCTTTTCTGTAAACATGTTTGTACAAACTTTTTGTGGTTTTATAAGCCCCACCACACTACTTCACCTTTGCTTATCTGTGTGAAGCAAAATAAGCAAAATAAGTTTTAAGAAAGACAAACAACGAGAAGGGTTTAAAAGTTTTCAGGATCTTGTCCTCATTTATAAGTTTGCGTCCCAGATTAAGGTCATGATAATCATCAGGGATTTGAAATGCACATTAAATTGGAGCTATTTGCCTTCCTTTTTGTATGTGTTGGATTGTCTTTGGCCTAGAGGACTAGTTCTAGTTGTAGTTGATCTAGTTGTGATAACGTGATAATAGTTTTCTATTTCATTCAAAACAAAAGGTAATTATGCTTTATTTTAGAAGAGAGAATATTTCAAACCTGGTTTCACTAATGGAACAAGACAAGACCTGCGTGAAACTGGGCTCTGTATACCAAATTGGCTGACAACACTAGATGCAAGGTTTATGTCAGTAGCTCTAGGTGACAACTTATCATGATATAAGAAGTCTGGGCCTTATCTTAGTGTATCTCAGAGACATGTGAGGAGATGCTGCATTTGCAGATTTTAAAAAAGAAAAGGAAAACAACACATGCCATTGCAATTAATGATGAAATGTGGGTAATTGAATATCTTTGTTTGCTGTGGAAGTCATAGTTATATCAACAACAACAACAACAAACCCAGTGTATTCCCACTTTGTGGGGTCTGGGGGGGTAAGATGTACGCAGTCCATACCTCTACCTCTGATGAAGTAGAAAGGCTGTTTCCGAAAGACCCCCGGCTCAAGTTACGAGATATCAAACAAACACATAGTACAGCACAGAAGCAGATGACATAACATAGATACTGCAGCCATAAGGAATATAAAACAGAGTAAAGCAGGAATGCAGGAATATAAAGCAGAGGAAAGCACACAGATTCGTAACAAACATAGAACACGGAACACGGAACAGAACATTGAATACGGAATCATACCAGGAATACACCCCCCCCAATTACCTCCCTACATTAGCGACCCGAACAGGCCCTAATCCTCTGCCGTAATTCGCGTCTTCCAGACCTTCCTATCTAGGGTCATGTCCTCGGTAAGCTGTAACTGTTCCATGTCCCGCCTAATCACCTCACCCCAGTACTTCTTCGGTCTACCCCTACCCCGTCTAAAACCATCCAACGCTAGCCTCTCACACCTACGGACCGGGGCATCCATGCCCCTCCTCTTCACGTGTCCGAACCATCTCAATCGTGCTTCCCGCATCTTACACTCCACTGAAGTCACCCCAACCTTCTCCCGGATAGTCTCATTCCGAGCTCTATCCCTTCGGGTCAGTCCACACATCCAGCGCAACATCCGCATTTCTGCCACCTTCATTCTTTGGGTGTGGGAGTTCTTAACTGGCCAACACTCCGCTCCATACAGCAAGGCCGGACGGACTACCACCCTATAGAATTTACCTTTAAGCTTGGGCGGCACCTTCTTATCACACAGCACCCCCGATGCAAGTTTCCACTTCATCCATCCCGCCCCGATACGGTGCGAGACATCCTCGTCAATCTCACCGTTACTCTGGATCACGGACCCGAGGTACTTGAACTTATCCCTTTTCTTTACCTCCTGCGCTTCTAGCCTCACCACTACCTCATTCTCTCGCCTTACGTCATTAAACTTACATTCCACATACTCTGTCTTGGTTCTGCTCACCCTGAACCCTTTAGACTCCAGAGTTTGCCTCCACAGCTCTAATTTGTCGTTCACACCCCCTCGCGTCTCATCTATCAGGACTACATCGTCTGCAAAAAGCATACACCACGGCACCTCCCCTTGGATACGCCGCGTTAACACATCCATTACTAGCGCAAACAAAAAGGGACTAAGAGTAGATCCCTGATGCAATCCTGTCAGGACAGTGAAATGCTCTGAGTCTCCTCCCGCCGTCCTCACCTGGGTTTTCGCTCCCTCATACATATCCTTAATTACTCTGCTATATGCCTGCGGTACTCCACTCACCTCCAAGCATCTCCAAAGCACCTCCCTGGGGACTTTGTCGTACGCCTTTTCTAGGTCGATGAACACCATGTGCAAATCCTTCTTCCTTTCCCTATATTGCTCCACCAACCGCCGTACCAGGTGAATTGCCTCCGTCGTCGAGCGGCCGGGCATAAATCCGAACTGATTTTCCGAGATAGACACTATCCGTCTCAGCCTCACCTCGACCACTCTCTCCCAGATCTTCATAGAGTGACTCAGTAACTTAACCCCCCTATAGTTATTGCAACACTGAATGTCCCCCTTATTCTTATAGAGGGGGATCATGGTACTCCACCTCCACGCCTCGGGCATCTTTGCTGTCCTGAAAATTTCATTGAACAATGCAGTCAACCACCTTACACCAGCCTCTCCAACGAACTTCCAAAACTCCACCGGTATCTCATCCGGCCCCGTCGCCCTACCCCTTCGCATCCTGCGGACTGCCTGTCTAACCTCGTCTACCTTAAAACGTCTACAATAGCTAAAATCCCGACACTCCCCTGAGTGCTCCAGTTCCCCTAACACAATAGCTCTGTCCCCCTCGTCATTCAAGAGCCTATGAAAGTACGACTGCCATCTCTTCTTTATGTGGCCGTCCTCCACCAACACTCTACCGTCCTCCCCCTTAATGCACCGCACCTGATCGAGGTCACGACCCTTCCTCTCCCTAGCCTTAGCGAGTCGGAACAACTTTTTCTCCCCTCCTTTCCCCTGTAACCCTGCATACAAGCTCTCAAAAGCAGCCGTCTTAGCTGCCGTGACCGCTGACTTCGCCTCCTTCCTTGCTAGCTTGTACTCTTTCCTGTTTACCCGCTTCTCCTCTTCGTCCTTACTTTCCACCAACTTAGCATACGACTCTTTCTTGGTCTCCACTTTCTTCCCCACCTCTTCATTCCACCACCAATCCCCCCGATGATGTCCGGCCCGGCCCCTAGAAACACCCAACACCTCCCTTGCATTTTCCCTGATGCACGCTGCCGCCCTGTCCCACATATTATCCACGTCCCCCCTACACTCCCACACCCCCATTCCCGCCAACCTCTCCCCTATCTCCCACGCATTCACTGGCGTCAAACCGCCCCACTTAATTCTCGGTCTACCCTCCTTACTCCTCCTCTTTTTATTCTTCTTCATACCCAAATCCATAACCAAGAGCCTATGTTGGGTCGAAAGGTTCTCACTCGGGATGACTTTACAATCTTTACACAGCGCCCTATCCCCTTTCCTAAGCAACAAGAAGTCAATCTGGGTCCTGGCTACCGCGCTCCGAAAAGTGATCAGGTGGTCGTCCTTCTTCGGGAAGCCCGAGTTCACCACCACCAGCCCAAACGCCCTCGCAAACTCCAATAGGGTCGCCCCCTCTTCATTTCTCTCCCCAAAACCAAAACCTCCATGCACATCCCCAAAGCCTCCCGGTAGCGCCCCGATGTGCCCGTTGAAATCCCCTGCTACCACAATCTTCTCCGAACTGGGCACGCCTCTCACCACGTCCTCCAAGGCCTCCCAGAACCGCATCTTCTCCTCCCCCTCCGATCCCACATGCGGCGCATAGGCACTACACACGTTCAGGGTAAACCCCCGAATGACCAACTTGATAGTCATCAACCTATCGTTGATCCTCTTCACCTCCACTACCTGACCTCTAAGCTCTTCATCTACCAAGATGCCAACTCCATTCCTACGCCTGTCGCTCCCAGAGTACCACAGCTTGTAACCGTCCACATCCCTAGCCTTAGACCCTACCCACTTGGTCTCTTGGACACACGCAAGGTTGTCATAGTTATATCCAAATTGAAATTGGTAAGTACTCAAACTCGCAGATATATCACTTTACCTTATCCAATTTCATGTGGTAACCCTACTTTAGCTAAGATGTGGTTGAAGGTCCTTCACTTTTGTTTATTAATGAGCTGTACTTGTTGTTCCTTAGTTTAGCATATTATGGATTTCACTTTAGCTTCTCCAATGTCATGTGTTAACCCTACTTTTAGTTCAGATGTGGTGAAAGGTTCGTCGTGTTTGTTTGTTGATGGGAAATTAAATATCTATCTATCTATGAAGTGGGTGGAGAACCATGAGATGCTGATCCCAGTAGATGCAAAAAACACTAGTTGATCATCTCATCTGCCTAGCCTTAGTGGGTAGAGTTACTCAGAACCCGTGTCTGTGCTTGTAGGAAGGAGCAGGTACCCAGTGAAATAGTTGATGTGTGCGCAATCTGGCTGGACACCACCATCAGAAACAAAATTGTGGCGATCATGCATCAAAGTCGCACTTCTATGATGTTAATGGACATTGCAATGGAAAAGTAGCATTAGCTTTGCTGTGACATGAGCCCTTTTATAGTTTACATTTCCATGTTGATCATTCTGCATCACACATCTGCATTTGTTCCTGTATTTCTGTTTCTCAGGCTCATACTCTTGGTGATATTTGAAGTCTTCTTTTTCTGCTGTGTCTATGAACAGAGCTGCTATCGACTATGAAAAAAAGATGCACACCAGCAATCTCGAGTATAGTCAAGCTATGGAGAAGCATAAGATTGCTGTGACTTCTGAAATTGAAAAACTAAATGCTGAACTTGCAAATGCAGAGAAGAGGGCAAGGGCAGCAGCAGCTGCAGCGGCTCCAAGTAATTTAAACCACCAGTTTACTGCAGCAACCCAAAGTAATTCAAATTACTAGTTTGCTGCTCCTGTTTTATCATTATTATCCACTTCATAGTGCTCAACTCATTAAAATAGAAATTTTGATTTATCCTTCTAGGTTTTACATATTCTGCCACTTATGGAAATCCTGAACCAGCATATGGAAGGAATCTGTACCCTGCTACTTATGCTGTACATCAGGTTTGTTATTACATCTCTCTTACATTCTAAAGTGGTTTTAGCTTCTATTGACTTTTGGTTTAATAGTTTTTGCTGCACTTTTCATTAAGAAATTTAAAAAGAGATTCTATTAGGGTGGCAGCAATGAAATGTAATGCCTCATGAGATCTTAAGTATTTGTTATTTGTATGCTGTTGATCCATCATTTGTCTCCTTCAATGCGTTAGGCAATTAAAACCCTCTTTGCTGTGTAAGTTTCTTTTGTCCGTTGCCCGTCAGCTAAATTAGCATTGGCAGAATAGGTGAATTTCCTACTTGTTCAGTGTTCACTTTAAAACTGTATGCTTTTTCCATCCAGATTTAGTAATTTCCTCTGTCTGTTACTGTGTTCCAGGATGTCTGGAAAATGATAGTATCCTTTGTGCTTCTTGGTAGATGAAGGTGTTTTAAGTCAAGATGGTCACGTTGAAGATGATTTCTGGTGGGAAATATTTTTTGTTCTTATACCACAACACACTTTCGAGAATAATTTCTTTTATAATCAAAAAGCAATAGCCCTCAAGGATTCATTACATATTGCTTGCTTGGTGACAATTGTTTTCATTGTCATTTTATCTTCTTTTTTCCATTTCTTCACTTCATTAAATTAGACCATCCTCTTTTCAAAAACACTTGGGAAATAAATCATCATAAATGATTTTACGTGTGAGAGATTTTCATAATACTTATTGACTCAGTGATAGTTGCTTTGCAAAAAAATGATGGCATTGTCTGTTCAAATCGTACACTGGGACTTTTATGCTTATACTGATACATTATTTTCTGAAAATGTGTGTTGCACGTGCATTTCATATTAGTAAGTACAATCTTTTCAATACGACTGAAATATTAATTAAACATGTGCATGAGATCCAAGACATTTACAGAGTAAAATATAAGCTGAAAATGATGAATAAGGATCCTATTAAAGCAACATAGTAGTTAATTCAAACTCATCGGAACTTAAGAAGAAAAATTATATTTATTTAGGTAGGTCCGATTTGTTACTTTATTACTTTTGATGTTCAAGCATTTGATACAGTCGGGTCTTACCTAATATTTTTTTATAGACAATGTTTTGTGTGGATATTATAGTATGACGTCTTTGTTGCTCTGTAATGTGACTAATTTCCAATACTTTTATTGTGATGTTAGTACCCTCTTAATCGTTAGCTACTATTATTAGAATGCGGGCGTCATTTATTGATATATTAAGAAATTTGCTTTGGGAACCCTCTCAAATTAATTGTACTATCACAACTAATAATAACATGTTAGGCAGAATATTTGTAAAATTTGTCTAAGTAAGAACATCAAGCTTTATGAATATAGTTTTGGTAAGGCGTGGAGGACGCGAATTAGGGCAGAGGATTAGTAGGTGGGAGGGTGTCCTTGCTAGTAAGTAGGAGTGCTTTGTTTGTAGTCGTGCCAGTGGTCGTAAGTGCTACGCGTGTGTCTTGTAGTTTCCTGTTCGTAGTGTCATGTACTACTCTGTGGGTGTCTTGTTTCTGTTATTATCTATTGGTGTGTTATTCCATTTTTTTGTTTTTATCACGTCTTTTCACTGCTTTGTATCCTGAGCCGGGGGTTTATCGGAAACAACCTCTCTACCTCATCCGAGGTAGTGGTATGGACTGCGTACACTTACCCTCCCCAGACCCCATTTTGTGGAAATACACTGGGTATGTTATTGTTTAGTTCTGGAGATAACAGTTGCATATTTGTTCTTCGAATTATCGGTGACAAAACATAAAGCACCAATTAAAAGAAAAGTGAAAATCTGAAAAGGAGTGTCTCAATTTCAATTTTCAAAGTATTGTCTGTACATAGGTTGATCTTTCATCAAAATCTTTTTAGGATCATAAAGGTCCATAAAAATGGATGTTGGTTTTCTTTACCAAAAAAAGAAAATGGATGTTGGTTTTCTTCATATCCATTATCAATATTGACTAATACAACAACAACAAACCCAGTGTATTCCCACAAAGTGGGGTCTGGGGAGGATAAGATGTACGCAGATCATACCGCTACCTCCGAAGAAGTAGAGAGGCTGTTTTCGATAGACCCTTGGCTCAAGCTAAAGGATAGTAACAAGTGGATGGATTAAAATCAGGAATAAGAAGTAGTAAATTGAAAATCAGAGAAATACGAAGTACGCGAAAATAAGAGCGACACGAAAAAAGAAAATAGGGACTAAGACATAAGACATAGGGCCCTCACCTAGTCGTACCATACACACACAAACCAAGGACACCTATGTACAAGCCTCGGATTACTAACCCGGCTACACCATAACACCCTGGACTGCAAGCTACAACCCATACACTCCCATTAGCCTTCTACCCTTATTCGTGACCTCCACACCTTCCTATTTAGGGTCATGTCCTCAGTTAGCTGGAGCTGCTCCATATGATGTCTAATACATTAGGAGTGTGTTGGTACGAAGGAAAAATATTTCTGTAGAAAATGTTTTCTTGGAAAACAAGTTTTTTAGTGTTTGGTAAGTAAATGGAAAAAAAAAAATCTCAAAAGCACTTATCTGGAATCTTGGGAAACAAGTTTCTTATTTATTTGGTTCCACCTGTTTTTACTTTTGATCAATGGCACTTCCCTTGTTTACCTACAGAGAGGACAGGAAGTAGTTGCACATGTTAGTTGCCATCTAATTGCAACTTAAGCTTTTTCCAAACTCTGAATGAGCTATAATACAACTGCCCTGTTTGTAATATTTCAGGTTCAGGGAAGTGCTGATGCAAGCACCCAATATGTTCCAGGAGCCATGTCTTATGCTTCACAACCCTATGCAGATCACTAGTTTGTGGTTTTAAACTGAAGAGCATCTACTGGTTCACAAGCAGATGTAAATGTGTGACTTGGGGATTTTTTTTAGATTTGAGGAGAACAGTGGTTTCTTGATGAAGCCCTGGTCAAATGATTATTCTTGGTGCATGAATGTTGATCAGAATGCAACATTCGTCGTGAGTGTAGTCTCAGAATTTAGATAATGACAGCTCTGGTTCAAATCTCTTTTCCTTATTTTGGCTAGTAAATTAGCCAGGTGTGAGATATAAATCCTTTTGTCCCTGTAAATTAATTTCAGCCATGATTATAGTGCCTTAGATAGCAAATTTTAGAATCGGAAAATGGACAAGTATATTCGCGAATTATGATAATTGATATTTATACAATCTCTGTCATATTTTGGGTACACATGCCCCTGCAGTTAATGAAATGGTATATATATGCCCCTCACATTAACGGTAAGAGTATGTGTATTCAAAGTATGACGGAGGGTATATACGTATCATTTGTCATAATTTGGGGGTATATTTGTTTTAATTTTTTTCTCTCAAATAATTAACTCAAATCCACTACCCGACCCAATAAATTCATGAGGAACGGACAAATATGACCTCTCGGTCAAACAAATTCCTTCAAAAATGGCCTAAGAATTGTAATTCAACAAATTAGCCATTTTGACTCTTTTTTAATATGTCAATTCATTGTTTTCTCTTTTCTCTTTTTTCCTTTGTTCGTTGCTCTTATCACTCTCTTTCACTCTTCTTTTTAAAATTTTAAAAAGATTTTTTATTTATTTTAACAATTAAATATAATTTTATGGCATTTTTTCTTCAATAATTTGTAGTTAGAATAGAAAAAAAATTAGTATGTTATATTTTTTATTCCTATTATTTTTTGTATATAATTTATATGTAATAAATATATAATTAATGTATAATTGTTATAAATGTATCTACATTATAGTGAATGTCTATTAAGATCTACTTTGATATCTATTAGGATTTAAAGCATCCGTTTTTTACTCAAATTAGGAGTAAATTTTTCCTAGTTTTGTTCATTGTATTGAACAATCTTATGATCTCTCATCTCTGGTTTTGTTCATTGTATTGAACAATCTTATGATCTCTTATTTCTGTAATAAGAATTACTCTCTCTACTCTTCTTTTTCTTTGTTCTTTCTTACTTTATAACACGTTATCAGCACGAGATTCTGCCAAATAAGGTGAGATTATAAATTCGAAGGATTTTAAGGTTAGTAATTTTTTATGTTATCTTTCTTTTGCTACTATTAATATAATTATTATTGGATTTGAGGAAAAACAATTGGTTTGGAACCATTTATATTTTAAATTTATTCCTCAAAAATAATATTATAAAAAAAAATGGTAATATGTTGGGTTCAAATCCTATCGATTCATGCCTAAGACGTCTTTATATGGATAAGATGTTGAGTTTGAATCTCAATACACCATATTGATGATATTATGATGGCTAAAACAAAATAATGGGTGTTTAATGAAAAGTCATGAAATTCGATCCATTGAATATGTTCCATTCCATAAAGTGAATGTGGTAACAATATATGATAAATCTGAAATATGATAACTTACTTCATTCTTGAGGTGTATTTGGTAGTAGTGCATAATATATCTGAAAGAAGACAAATGATTAAATGCATGAATATACGCGTGGAGGGACAATATGATAATGATCATCAAAAGTGACAATATTTTCACACGCTTATATGATTATAAGATATGCTAGAGAAAAATTCTCTACATCACATGTATGCCTCGATTTGCTTCTGAAGTAGCAAAATCTTGAAAGAGGTTATAAGTTATCATAATTTGATAGGCTTAAGACACAATTATATTCCATTCCTGGGGAATGAGAAACTTATTAATGCAAACGTGCACTTGATTGGGATTGTATCACAACTCACCCTCGAAAGAGGTTGAATAATTTTGAAATCCACTTCTGTAGTAGTAAATCTGAAATTTATTCATGTAATAGTAATTCTGAAATTTACTAAAGAAAAAGTACATGCCATGGTAAACTTTGAGTTTACTAGAATAAAAGTTCAAAAATTGATATGAACGATTGTGACATCTCGAAGATGTGCATGTATTGAAGAACTAGAAGATTCTTCAAGAATTATTTATGTCGTTTGTTCTCATAATTAGTTGGTTGGACCAACTAATATTGGGATTGGATCCCTTCAAATCTGAAAATTATAAAAGGTGAATAAGGGTCCGTTCACCTATCATGTGATATGTTGAAAAGATACATCAACAAGATGATCACATGTACATTCATTGTCAACCTGCAATTTGACATTCATAAAGTTGTTTGCTCAATAAAATTGAGTTAAGAACATAATTTTTAGATTGTTCAATCAAGAAAGTTATCTTGATAATGATGGTTTGACATTGAATGCCTTCGATAAATAGCTAAACCATCGTTAACGAGAACAAAGCTTCATGTGTTGGTCTAAAATATGATATGTTGCAACAATAATACTTGTATGCATTAGATCAATAAATTATGATTATTTCTTCCTCCCAATTGGTTCAAGGTCATGAACCAACTATTCTATCTAATAATTTTGATGTGCGGTATATGATTAATAAATATACCATAATGCACAAAGATGGATTCCTCAAAGAAGATATAAGATATATGTTAGTTTTTCTAACATAAGGGGGAGATTATAAGCGCTATGAAATATGTTAGGAATTATCACCAGATCCTCATCCAAAAGATAATCAAGTCAAATGTCGAAAACATATCATATTAAGCGCAAATGCTCTTATTTTGTGTTCCTAAAGGAAAAAGTCTATGCATGTGTGAAGCGTGACAGACTAATCGGTTCTAAATGAAATAGTCCTTGAAAAATAAGGAGCAAATAATCATAATAAGAAGGCAATGTGCTCTTGATGAAACCTTATTAGAGGTTCAAGTACCTGAAAATAATGAAGTGATGAGATCTCAAAATGTTATGTTGCATTGTGAACCGATATGGAATGATATATCATCAATATGTTTGACACAATATTGGCGCAATATTATGAAAGATTACGAGGATCTGAATTCTACGTTTATTTAAGCATACTGGCGTAAAAACATTTATCAAGTGACATGAAAGGATGCATCTTAGTAAAGTATAAAACTTATTTGATTTGCAGTCCAGATATTTGAAGATGTCACTCATGAAATGTTGAATATTGTCATTTGACAAAACTTATGTGAAAACTTTTAAGGATTCAAACTGCTTGAAGCATATAAAAGTTTCTGGGAAACTTATTTATAATCCTTATATTGTATAAGCTTATTGTTTGAACATCATTGGAACTCTTGAAGAGTTTTCAAAGCCATAGATTATTTGCTGAAATTCGAACTATATCGAATTGGACTGGTTATGAAGTGCCATATCTTAGTGTAATTGATGCACTCATGTACCTTGCAAATACTATAAGGCCTATAGCCTTTTCAGTCAATTTGTTAGCAAGGTATATTTCTGCTCCTACTTTGAGACATCAAAATGGGATAAAACACATGAGCTTGTTTATTCTAAAGATTGCAGTCCCGATCTTATTAGTCATGCTGATGTTGGGTACTTATCTGACCCGCATAAAGCTCGGTCTCAAATAGGTTATGTGTTCATATGTGGTGGTACTGCCATATCTTGGAGATATACAAAGCAGTCTATTGTAGCCATTTCATCGAATCATGCTGAGATAATAGCTATTTATGAAGCAAGCCAAGAATGTGTATGGTTGAGGTCCATGATACATCTCATTTGAGAAAAATGTGGTTTGAAATATGATAATCTACCCATAATTTTATACAGAGATAATTCAACATACATAACACATCTTAAGGGAGGATTCATAAATGGAGATAGAACGAAGCACATTTTGCCAAAACTTTTCTACATACATGAGCTACAAAAGAATGATGATATTAACGTGCAACATATTCGTTCAACTGATAATGTGATTGATTTATTCACCAAATCTTCTCCAATTGCAACTTTCAAGAAGATGCTGCACAAGATTGGGATGCAAAAGTTCAAGGATGTTCTCATTAGGGGGACCAAATATGTGTTGTACTCTTTTTTCCTTTCAAGGTTTTGTCCTACCGGATTTTTCTTGTAAGGTTTTTAATGAGGCAGCCTATATGCGTATTGTTAGAGATGTGTACTCTTTTTCCTTCACTAGATTTTTTGCCCACTGGATTTTTTCTAGTAAGGTTTTAACGAGGCACATTATCTACCAATTAGACATTCAAGGGGGAGTGTTATAAATGTATTTACATTATAGTGAATGTCTATCAAGATCTACTTTGATATCTATTAGGATTTGAAGCATCCGTCTTTTACTCAGATTAGGAGTAAATTTTCCCGATAAATAGAGGGGTTTTGTTCATTGTATTGAATAATTTTATGATCTCTCATCCCTGGTTTTGTTCATTGTATTGAACAATCTTATGATCTCTCATCCCTCAAGAAGTAATAAGAATTACTCTCTCTTCTCTCTCTACTCTTCTTCTTCTTTGTTCTTTCTTACTTTATAACAATAATATTGATTATTCTTTTTAAACAATCGAGTAATTGCTTTTTTTTTTTCCAGATTATTTTGCATTCATAAACATTATTAAAATAGCATACTATTGTTTTGTTTAGTTTTACTTATTTATACAATAAAATACAATATCATATACTTTTAATAGAATATAATTGTTAAAGATATATATATTTATATATAGTAATGATATAGTTTCTATACATATACATATTCTATATAATAATTATAGCATTTTTATATACAGCAACAATAAAAAACCCAGTGTGTTCCCAAAAAGTGGGGTCTGGGGAGGGTAAGATGTACGCAGTCCATACCGCTATCTCCGAAGAAGTAGAGAGGCTGTTTCCGATAGACCCCCGGCTCAAGATGAAGAATAGGCGGCAAGTAGATGAATTGCATACCAAAAAAGGCGTAAGGAATAATAAAAAGTAAATCAGAGCAATACTTTTTCTAAATATATTTTTTCTTTATTTGTTGTTAAGGGGTGTGGCCAGAATCTTCCAAGTTTTAGTGATGAAGGAATGGGACCAGTTCCAAAGTCATGGAAAGGAATTTGCCAAGGAGGTGTTTCCTTCAACGCCTCTTATTGCAACAGGTTAACTATAGTCTTTCCAACTGGCTAGTCTAATAGTACATTAGATCATTAATTAAACCTTTTACTTAGTCAATAACGATAGATCAAGTTAATTTCGGTCATCATTATTGCTCTGTATTTAACTTATCTACATTGACAACATAAAACTAACACTCTTGTTTTTCCCTTTTTTTCAAGGAAATTGATAGGAGCGCGATACTATTTAAAAGGTTATGAGGCAACTGATGGCCCTCTTAACGAGACAAGGGACTTTCGATCACCAAGAGATGTAGATGATCATGGTACTCACGCAGCAGGCACAATGGGTGGTAGAAGAATTGCGAATGCATCAGCTATTGGAGGTTAATAATAAAGTATGTTGGTCGATTCCTGAGCAGAGCTTAGCTGAAGGAAATGCATGCGCTACAGATGATATTCTTGCTGCTTTCAATGATGCCATAGCTGATGGGGTTCATGTACTTAGTGTTTCTCTAGGGTCTCTACCTAGAAGAACATAGTACACACAAAATGCTATTGCAATTGGATCAAGGATAAAATATGATCACGGCTATACTAGCAAGTATTTTGTGCCACAATATTACAAAAAGCCATTGATTCTTAAGACCATACCATCTAATCTGCCCTTCAAATGTAGTAGCAACTTAAAAAAACAAAAATCCACATGCCTTATCCAAAGGACCACCAATTCAAGCAATTAACAAATTGTTACACAGTAAATCTGGTGTTATACATTTCTTAAGATACTGCACGTCTAATGCAGCTATCGTTAGATTCATGAATCGGGATTTCACTCCAATGCAATGATATTCTGAAATGAAATCTATAAGTCTTACATCCTTGTTTAAGTAACCGACCTAAAACATTCTATAAGAAATCCACAACGAATAATCAATCGCAACACAATCATAAGCCCTAATATCGAAAGAATGGACCAAAAACAAACAAAGAAACAAAAATTAAACCCTAAAATAGCAATATAGATGCACAATTTAACCCTAACCATTAACCACATAGCCCATCAATATAACAATCAGCAAACAATCCTAAAATAAAGATCAACAAGAAGCGAAAATGCCTAACTGAACTTGAACGGGTGCTGTTCGCCGGGGAGGCTGAGATTACTACTAACAAAAAAGAGCATGCCGCCAGAAGGACCAGATGGCTGACAATCAACTATATTGATATGATTCTTGCACTGCTGGTATAAAGAGGAGACTTTAGAAAAATAAGAAACAATTACCTATCAATGACCGACGGAGATGCCAGAATAGCAATGGCCGGAGTAGAGAGTAGTAATTACCCTATTAATGGCCGACGGAGAGTTCAATTGTACTCTAATTATCACTATATAAAAATTGTATAGAAAATTTTATATACATTCTATACAATTTTTAAATTTTATATACATTCTCAATTATTATTTAGATACATATTTTATACGACTCTATATAGTTTCTGCATGCATTCTAAAAATGTATCAATCTAGTATAAGAGACTATCAATTGAGTATATGGACACTGCAAGTGTATCAATGTAGTATAAAAGTGTATTAATGTGGAATAAAAGAGTATCAATTGGGTATAGGGACTGCATGTGCTTGCACAGAATTTCCTTTCTCTTTTTTTAAAAGTGTATCAATATAGTATAAAAATGTATCAATTTGATATAAAAGTGTATTAATTGAGTATAGAGACTACATGTGCCCAATTGGGCCAAATGACTAAAAAAGAGAATTAATTTAGCCAACTAGCCAAAGCTTGTCCGCCTTTTCAAATTGAAAAAAAAATGTCCAGCCCATGTCCTTTTCCCTAAATTCACTACCTGATTCGGCCCCAATTAAATCAAGAGACACGTTTTTTCCACCCCTGTAACTATATACACACACAATACAGTAACATCCCCCAAGAACAAAAAAGGGATAAACATACCTCTGAACTATGATAAATGGTATGCATATATACTTTGTCATACTTTGGGTAT